>NW_015555896.1:158543-170233 GCF_001515605.1 Sinocyclocheilus anshuiensis | reverse complement strand
TACTTAACCTGATGGAGAACGCGCTCAGGCATTCAGACAGTCTCTCTCTCGCGCTGTTAGGTATGTTTTGTGCCGTTGATCGTCCTCGTCGTCGTCTTCCTCAATAAATAAAAAATGTCTTCATGCTAGGGTGTCGGCAGTGAATCCAGTGGAGAGAAATCCCCCCACAACTAACTGCAAACTGGCATTCAGATCTGCCTCCATTTTGTTAGCAACGCCCCAACTTCCAATGATCCAATCAATTCCCGAAGGACGAAATCAAGTCCCTCCCTCTCATTTCAGATGCCTTTTCAGTCGGATAGACGTCACAGTAGAGAAAAAAAGACAATGGCTACTTCCGTTTCAACTTTAATATAATGACAGCTACAAAAAAAACAACAACAATAAGCCTGCGAAGCTGTTGTCGTTCCATCCGGACGGATGACAGCTGTGACAGCTAAGTGGAATCCCGGAAAATAAACTGTGGGAGAGAACAGTTTACTCGCGCGTGACTTGTATTAACAAATTTGGTCCGTTTAGAAACTTTGCCGTGTGAAAGCGTACCGCACCAAGAATAAAAAGCAACATTGTAATAATTTCAATCCCTGTTTCGGGACAAAGCAATCGATCTGCAGGTGTGAAAGCAGCCTTAATTTAATGGCTCGCATGCATTTGTAAAAAATAGAAATAATTTAATATAAATTTATACTTCCATTGGAGCACCTAACCCCACCCCTACCCTAAACCTACCCACTTGCAAATGTTGCAAGACAGAACCAATCAATCACAGAGAGCGTTCACTCACTGCTGACAGTGCATTCAAACAGGGCTCCGTTTCCCAAAAGTATCATAAGAAAGCATTAAAGGGGTCATATGATTTAATAAATTTCATAATTTAAAAGTTTAGTTCAGAAGTATCGAATCGGTATCAATATCGACGATACTGCCTTGAAAAATATCGGTATCATATCGGAAACAAAATAAGGGGTATCGCCCATCCCTTCATTCAAAAAGATACTCCCGTAGCATGACGCAATCGCTCACGAGACACACAAGAGCCAATAGCATTTCACAACCAAGGCTGACGTAAGGCTTATTCTGGCATTTTTTGCGCACAGACTGAGCTTTATGGCGGACGGAGACGCCGATTGCGTCTATTCCTCTCACAAATCAATCGTTTTACCTCGGAAAACTTGGAATATTAATACTTTTTTGAATAAATTATGACTGTAGTTGTACCTGCCTTTTATATCCTGTTTTATTGACAAATGGTAGGTTTAGGGGCAGGGGTTGGGTTACGTGCTCATAAATGTGTAAATAGTGTAATATAAATAAAACAGTTGTGACTGTTAACATTGAGAAATCACACCCCAACATATATGCAGTAACGGCAATATTATTACCCAATATATAATTTAATCATGACGATAAAATTCCCAGGGCCTTTTGCATCGGCATATTGACGCCAAGGGTTTCTTATTTAAAGCAATGGAGGACCCTGCACGTCGAAAAATGACACTAAAGGAGTACCCTGTGCGTCAAAAAGTGATGCCAAAGGGTCCTGACCAAGCATCAATATGTGACGAGTTGGGAGTGAGAATGTGTTGGCATACGTGCTTCCATTTTTTCACAGTTTTAGTTGTCTGTAATATTGTATTTTGTTCTTTGAACCCATAACCTTTATGTCTGCTGTAGGTCTTTCAGACAACAATATAGATTCGTCCCTTATAAATTTCAGTTGGAGTATTATCATTTTATATTGGTTTGTAGTGTAAACACATGGGTGAGTGTGGATGTCGAATGACATGTGGTGTGTAACACACTTTTTCATCACTTTGCAAGTCCACGTTTCTCACCTTGACAACATCTGTCAGATTAGCACAAGCACTCGCTCCCAGAATGTCATCTAGGTTGTTGTAGAATGGGGAATGAATCTTTAATTTCATCGTGCTCACATTTTATCTCATGTTCTTCTACTGTAACTTCTTAACTTTTGCATGGCATTGCATCTTTCATGTTTTAAAAATTCAAAAGATTAACTTTTTTTCAGACAACAAAGAATGCCAGAGTCTCCTCCAGAGACCATCCATCCCCACAGTAAGGGGTTTCTTAGGTTTTTTTCCCATGACAGAAGATTGCAGCTATGGATGGCGAGTCTGAGGTACTTCTATCATGCAGCGGACTGGTAAGCCTTGGCTTTTACATTACAGAAATCAATAGAATGACAAAAGGACTGGTTTAAACCAAGAATGGTTTATTTGGGGGTAAAATTGGTCTGAAACCACTTAAAGGAAAAGCTTTGATGTTGAGTGAACTGTAGGAGGAAAGCTTCCAAATGTAATCACCAATAGATAAAATAAGAATGACATTTAAAGAAATAGTTCACCCAAATTTGAAATTATACTTACTCTAGGTCCAGTGTTGCCAGTAACGGATTACAAGTATGGCGAGTTACGTAATCAGATTACATTTTCAAGTAACTAGTAAAGTAACACATTACTTTTTAATTTACGAAAAAATATTTCAGTTACTTTTCAAAATAATACCAATTACTTTGTTTTCCCATTTATTGCCTGACAGCTCTTCTGTCCCCATGTTGAGAGAAATTGGGAGTAAATGCAGAGGCGTTGTGTGCGCTGTGTAAACATAATAGTTACTGTAGTTCTAGACTAAATGTGTACATGTATTTACTCATCTCACTTGCACAAAAACAGGTTCCTCAAAATGAATAAAAACAGTGCAATGCAAACTCAGAATATGACACATCCCATTTCATTAACCAGTGTCTTTGCTGCTGACATTTGGTGATTCAGTTCAACCATACTAATAAACAAAAAAGACTTTAGATAAGCATAACATTTGTGGTTCTTTTTTTTATTGTTGAAGAGTGTTGAATTTTCTTCTTCTGCATCATACAGGTGCATCTCAATAAATAAAAAGACTATTAATTGGATTCAGAATGATAATCAAAACATAGATGGAGTCGATCAACACCCCAAAGCTTGACAGTCATTATTACCTCTTCATTGGTCGACATTTTATTCCATAACGTTACACAGTTTTGATGCTGTTTTATGTCTGATGATCATGTTAGAATACATGTGGAAGCATCTGTTGTTTCGGTTTCTTCTTCACTTGTGTTTTTTTGGAAATTCTGCACAGAAGATGTGTACTAGCGCCCCCTACCGTATAACAATGAAAACACAGATTCTCGGAGCACAAGTATAGCTCAAATATATTTAGACTTTTCTAAGTATAAGTCAAGTATACTTAAATGTCATTTTAAGTATATTTCTGAGAAGTACATAAAGCCCATGTCAGAAAAGTACATAAAAAGTAGACTGAAAGTATACTTTCCTGTTTTTAGTTTAAAAGAAGTATACTAAGAGCACACTTGAATAAACTTCTTTTCCGTAAGGGATGTACAGTAAATGAACATACTTTCCAGAAGGCCAACAATTCACTAAAAATGTTTTTTTTATTGGTCTTATGAAGTATTCTAATTTGTTGAGATAGTGAATTGGTGGGTTTTTCTTAAATGTGAGCCAAAATCATCACAATTAAAAGAACCAAAGACTTAAACTACTTCAGTCTGTGTGCATTGAATTTATTTAATACACGAGTTTCACAATTTGAGTTGAATTACTGAAATAAATGAACTTTTCCACGACATTCTACTTTATTGAGATGCACCTGTATTCTTCATGCAATCCAGAATGGCAACACAATTAAAAGGTTTGTTTGAGCTGCGCCCTCTACTGTACATACGTGATTTTACATTTCCTTCAGCCTGAGGTTTATTCATTTCACTTTAGCCAAAAATAGAACGTTTTATATAAAAAAAAAATAAGCAAGCTCAGCCCAGATGAGAAGTAACGCTAAAGTAATGTAATTACTTTCCATAAAAAGTAACTAAGTAACATAATTTAGGATGTAATGCAATATTGTAACACTGCTCAGGTCATCCAAGATGTAGATTGTAACAGATTTGGAGAAATGTAGCAGTACATCACTTGCTCACTAATGGATCCTCTGCAGTGAATGGGTGCCATCAGAATGAGAGTCCAAACAGCTGATAAAATCATAATAATCCACAAGCAATCCACACGACTCCAGTTCATCGGTTCAAAGTTAAAAGCTGCATGTTTGTCTGCTGGTGAGCAAGTGAGCAAGCTAAATTTCTCCAAATATGTTCCGATGAAGAAACAAACTGGTACATTTTTAGCAGATTTTAATTTGAAGGTAAACTATTCCTTTAAAAACCAAAGAGAAACATAGTTTAGATCTTGACTACTTGCAATGCTTGATGTAACACTGAATTGAACGTTTCCATTTCTGCGGTCATTATAAACTGTAAGATGCTTTCAGGATGTGAAAGATCCTTCTGCATCTCCAGGCTTCAGTTATACACACCGTGGGTGGCACAGATGTGACTTTGATAAGTGAACTGGTCATGGAAATTATGCAATTTTGTGTAAGTAGATCTTAAGAGGAAGAGCAGTGAATTTGAACATCTGCAGGAAAAGTATGTGAACCTATTAGACTGGTCATTACATATGAGCTAATCTAGTTAGGTTTTCATGTCTATATTGAAAGCAGACTGCAGTGCAAAGTGGAAAAGGATTTTATAACTGGTTGGCCTGCTTCAGTAGCAGCAATAAGAAGACTGTGTAAGAAGATCTTAAAAGAAAGAGCAGTGAATTTGAACTTCTGCAGAAAAGTATGTGAACCCTTTGGATTAGCCATTACATTTGATCTGCGCTTCAGTAAAAGAAAAAACATTGATACTTTTTTCTTGTCTATATTGAACACACCATGTACACATCTGCAGTGCACGGTGGAAAAAGTATGTGAACCCTTGGATTATCTTACTTGTTTGACCTTAAGAAAAAACATTGATACTTTTTTCTTGTCTATATTGAACACACCATGTACACATCTGCAGTGCACGGTCGGTGGAAAAAGTATGTGAACCCTTGGATTATCTTACTTGTTTGACCTCCTTCGGTAGCAGCACTTACCTCCACCACCAAATGTTTCCTGTAATTGCACATCAAACCTGCACAACAGTCAACGTCTTACAAAACTGTTGCAGTTCTGTAATATTCTTGTGATGTGAATCGCCCTTTTGAGGTCATGCCGAAATATCTCAATCATGTTGAGGTCAGGACTCTGACTGGGACACTCCAGAAAACGTATTTTCTTCTGCTTATGGGTTTTGATGTTGCTGTGTTGTGCTTTTTTCCAAACATATTTGGTTTCTTCTGACCAAACAATATTTCGCAAGTAGCTCTGTGGAACCACCAAGTGCTCTCTTATTAATTTACTGCAGGTTAGAAGGGCATATTCCCCATTTCAGTTGGTTTCATCATAACTGATTTTCTTTTTGTATCACAAACTCATTCTGATTTACCTGTTGCTTCGAGAAGCCAGCTGAGACTTTGATAAACTAAAATGGAGATTAGAAACCTGCATACCCCATTGCGGTTGAAAGAAAAATGCCCAATCAATCTCCACCAAAGGGCCCTTGGTGTAAGTACACCAATAGGAGCATATTCATGTTGTTCAGAATTGACCATCAGGGTTCTTATTAAAATAGTCAAACTTTTTTAAATTAAATACATTTGCACGTTTGTTCTTTTATCCCTATCCTTAATCTGAACGTGAGCAAATAACAGTTTCAGACAGGAGTGTGGCATGACATCTGAGGGAAGTCAAGGGAAATGAAATTTTCATGAAGTGGATTACTTAGTAAAAAAAAATGTATAAATGTATTCAAATGATCTGTACACACAGGTCTTGCTGTCATCTTAAGTCATAGCAGAACTAGCAGTTTGAGTGCACTGCACATGCCATGTGTTTTTTCAGCTCCAGCTTTTCATGTTTTTTCCCCATATGGCACGTTTACATTCATAAATATACGTTTTAGTTACTTTTATTTATGCATTTTAAACACTGGAAATTTGCTTATATTTGTGTTTTTGCCAAATAGGTTTAATGTGACTTTTGTTGTTGTCATTGTATTATTCTTTCATACTTGATTGGCCAAGTTCTTCTTTTAGCCCTGAAAACAAATTAACAGTCTCAAGTCGTTGGTTTTATTGAGATCATTAAAGAGGGGATAAAAAAACAAATAAGTGCATCCGTACATAAATAAAAGCAACAACAACCTGTCTAAAATATTCAGCCTTGTAGGCTGAACAGACAAGTCTCAAGAGAGAGCGAATATATCGCTCTGCAAAACAAAAGCAAATGCTCAGAGGCATCAAACAGATGCTATTAGTATCACTGAAACTCTTATTTTATTCTATTATATATTTTTTAGTATGCACACAAAACATACTTATTTCCACTCCTGCGTCTTCCCGACTGAGGCAATACCTCATCACTGCCTATAACTGTGTTTTAAACCTCTTTGGGGCACAATCTTGAGGGCCATGCATTAGGTATTCCCTCTTGCATGGCCCATGAGCCATTTATCATCCCTTAAACTTACTGTCATGTTAATGCGCCCATTGCCTTATAGCCTGATTGTCTCATCGTGTTGCACTGTTGTCTATTTACTAAGCAGGAGTTATACGGTACCCAAGGAATCCATTTGAGGCAGGATGCTTGGTCAGCGTCCTGTGGTGTGATTGAGTCTCGGCCCCTTTCCAAACTGTCTCTGATTAATATTTTATATGCATTTCAACTTGTCAAGGCTTGAGTGAACCTGATTTGTAGTCCAAGAGGCCACAATATACATACGCACACTTCTACACAATACAGACTTTAGACATATAGTTTGTACAGTTGTTCAATGACTTTTCACAGTCAAATGTAATCCTTAACTATTAAAACCAAAAAATCTACACACAAATGGTAATATACTTCTTCCATATTAAGTGTTGACAAATTACATAAAGTGTACCTATAACTACAAGTTGTTAAAGGAGTCAAAAACCACTCTGATTACTGTGTCTCAGTTATTTGTAACAGTATGTTTGATTTACTAAAACAAACCAGTTCATGAGTCAGTCACTGAGCACTGTATGTTTTTGAATCACTAAAATTAACTGATGCATTAATCATTTGTTTTAGAATCTGAGTATTGGTTGCATCATATATTTTTGACTAACTATAAAAAATAAAAACAATTCAGAGAGTCATTCTTTTAGGAGTTGGACTATACAGCATGTATGGTATGTTTCTGATTCAAAAAAGAACAGTTGGGCTATTTGTTTGGGATTCGGACCATCTGTTTCACGCTGCAGATTCAATAGCAAAGAATCCACGTTGGAGAACCATTAACTAAACTGAAATTCAACTGAAGACATTTCTCACTGTGTTCAAAACCATTCAAACCAACGATGGAAAAGCAATTAATGTTGAACTTTTGGCAACCTAGACTCATAAAACCTGCCTTTGGCAACATTTCTGATATTACATTACTGTTCTTGCATGTTTTGCAACACTTATAAAGTGAAATGTCCAGTCAGTGGCTCTAAAAGCACGTTCAGTTTTTTTCTGAAACATATGAATTTGAATCTGGCAATGTTTTTTACTTTGTTATAAGTATTGTAGCAGTTTGAATCAAATGTTCAGTGAGCGACACAAAATAACGTTGAAAAAAAATAATAACTAAATAATGTACCACCTACACTAAAGCCTGCCACAGGGGTGTCCAGTCCTGCTCCTGGAGGGCCACTGTCCTGCAGAGTTTAGCTCCAACCGAACGGAGTTTGGACACCCTTGCCCTATATACCGAAACAATACTGTTAAGAATAGAAAAGTTGAGATTAAAAACACATTTGCTCAAGCAACCATGCCATTTTACCTTGTTTTTATATGGCTTTGAGCTCTTTTATCATGACTTTTTCATGACTCGTACGTCACATCACATGCTGTACCAGGTGAGCTTCCGAGCACGTTTACAATAATAACAACAACAACAACATTTATTTATAAAGCACATTTAAACACAATGTAAATTGATCCAAAGTGCTGTACAGTGATCAAACAAATCTACTAATAAAAACAACAACTACACACATACAAAGGATAAAGAGTAAAAATAAGATTTAAGTCTAGACTTAAAAATGTCCAAAGAAGGAGCAGATCTCACATGATAAGGGAGACCATTCCAAAGCTTGGGGCCAACCACAGAAAAAGCCCGATCACCCTTTGATTTGTACCGACACCGTGGTACAGTTAGAAGCAAGTGACTCGAAGATCTAAGTGCCCTAGCAGGACAATATGGCACAAGAAGTTCAGAGATATAACTTGGTGCACAACCAGACAATGCCTTATAAACAAACAGAAGAATTTTAAAATCAACCCTGAATTTAACGGGAAGCCAATGAAGGGATTATAAAACAGGAGAAATGTGATCCCTCTTTTTTGACCCAGTCAAAACTCTTGCTGCAGCATTTTGAACAGCTTGCAATCGTGACACTGAAGACTCAGGAAGACCAGAATAAAGAGAGTTACAATAATCCAATCGAGATGTAACAAGTGCATGAATCACAACTTCCATATCCTTCCTTGAAAGAAGATGCTTCAACTTTGCAATAGATCTCAAATGGAAAAAACGTGCTCTAATAACAGTTCTAATTTGTTTATCAAAAAATAGAGAGGAGTCAAAAATCACTCCAAGGTTTTTGATTTGTTTGCGTACATTAGTTGAAAGTTGACCTAACTGAGCTTCCAAAGTAGGAGACGAGTGTGCAGGACAACCTAATCTTAAAACCTCGGTTTTATCCTCATTTAACTGCAGGAAATTATTAGACATCCATGTCTTAATATCATGTACACATTTCAATAATACATCAAATGAAACAGCAGAATCAAGCCTTACTGGTAGATAAAACTGAGAATCATCTGCGTAACAATGATATGAAATACTGTATTTTTAAAAAATGTGGCCCAAGGGAAGCATATAAAGGAAAACAGTAAAGGTCCCAAAATGGATCCCTGGGGCACTCCACACAATATCAGAAAAGCCGTATATATATTCAGCTGGTTATGTGACGTAAACATAATAAATAAACAAAATATGAGTTTACGAATCATGCACTTTGGTAAAAGTGTTTTGAGGTCATGGTACATAGTACTGGGAACTATGCACAAATAATTCTTAATTAATCGATAATCTGCCCCTGTAATCATAATTTGTGTGAACATGAATAAAGGTTGTTGTTTTTTTACTGCCAGTAGTGTTTATTTCAGCTGGAAATGGCAGTGATTTGTACAGTATGTTCAGGTACGTTTTTTGATTTTTGTAAAAATGTTGGTAGAAGCATATTTTTCCAGTGAGTCTAGGTTTACTTTACAGATCAGACTGTGAGATTGCTTCAGATCAATCATTTTCGAAATATCTCAGCTGTGCTGTACGACACCCACTCTTAGTTAATGGGCTGCTGACGCATGTGTGCAAATGAACCTGGAGTGATTTCAGACTCAGCAGGTTACAAAAAATATTTCTCCTTCCGACTGCGTGACTGCCCATTAAAGATGGGTTTGGTGGATTTTAACACATCCTGCCTTTCATGACAGGATCTTCATTTCAAAGCTAATTTTATTTCAACTGAACCCACTGCAGGCCTTAAAAATCTAACTACAGAATGATTGTTTGTCATGTCATGACTTTTTTCAATACTTTTATTAAGATCTTCGGTAAACGCAATGAGCTGCAGAAGTATATCGAGCTATTCTGGAGTTTCAAACACAAGATGCATAATTGGACTCATAAATAGGACGCAGCTGTTCCCAGCGCCACTGTATCAGGTTGCTGAGCTTCAGGAAATGCAGAAAAGCATCTCTCAACGGTTCACGCATCTCTCAGCGGTTCGGTGCAAAATCTCGGCACTCGAATCTCATTGTCCTGTGCCTCGACAGCTATTCTGAGATACCACCGCATCTCTTCTGTGTGCCTCGGAGGGCAGATATATGCAACTGAGAAAAGTAAATACAAAGTCTGTTTCATCCCTAGCAGACTTTTTCGTCTGCAAATTCGGTTGGAGAGTTTATATTGCGTGCTGGAATTCCCCAGAGGCGCAACTTTAGCTGGTTTCCTCTTAATATAAAAGCAAAGTCAGGCTTCAGTTGGCTTTAAACATAATCCTATTTTTTGTCAACCAGCAATGGCCTTATATGCCTTCTGATTTTGTGTACTACAGTTTTTACCATCATGACACAATGTAATGGGTTAATTTACAAGCTATAAATGACAGTTGGCCCATTTCCTGAATTTACTTGAAAGTTCAAACCTTATTAACATATCGTCTAAATATAGTAATATTATGCTGTTACCTTTCAGGTCACATAAAGAGATTTGTAGCTCAAAACAGACTCTCCGCCAGTGCCTGTTTAAGGTTACATGAATGCTTACCAACATCCTTCCACATGTTCGATCCCAAAAAATGGCTTGGTTTTTGGCTTTCAGTGTATTTGCATATACATGAGGTAAGTTGAGAAGTAGGGCAAAAATCTGAAATTTCTAAAAAAAAAATTCTGGCAAACACTTCTCTTTCTGGTCTCTGTCAGCCCATCCAGACAATCCTCAAGCTTGATTGACAGTCCTCAAAGGATTTTGACAGGATTTAGTGACTATTGACAGGACCGATGTGACTTTCAATTGACATTGAAAGTTGTTCAAACTTTCAGAACTTGTATTTATTGCTCTACCTTTCTTGTAATTAAAAGCTGGAGGGTGAAAGCAAACCAGATGTACTGATATTTGCATGCTGTGGATTTATGTTTATTAATTTGCTTTATTTCATTGAATTTATTAATAGGTGAATAGCATTCACTCTTAAAAAGCTCAGTGAGCGCAACTTAATCAATCAAAGCACCAGCTTATACCACATCTGTTGAGTTCAAATTCCTAACTTTAATTACACCAAGGAATCCACATTCATTCCAAATATAAAATCCTACTGTGGTTTTCATCATTTTGTGGCCTTTGACCCATACTTGAATAGTGAATTTGAATGGCACCTAGATATACACCGACTGACTTCAAGCAGCTTAAAAGGTGCCTTTTTATTTTATTTGTAAAAATTCTTTTAAAATGTTTACCAGCCCTTAAAAGGGCTTTTTTAGCGCAACACTTTTCCGATTTTGTGCTGCATAACATCTCATTGCACTGTAATATTTTTTCCACTTCAACTTCAGAAATAAAGTTGTAGTTTGTCAGGGTGGCAAATTGTTGACAAAACTATTCCAGCCTCTGTTCTTGTTCCCTTGCTCGCTGACAAATAACATGCAGACTATTTTCGGCACATTAGATAAAAAGAGACATATGCATTTCTGCTTCTCTCTCTGTCACTCGTTGTGTCTCTCTGTCTCAGTCAAAGCCTAGACTTCAGTATCTCACATTATCAAATCCCGTGTGGATTACGAGAGGTAGATTACTAAAAAACAAGTGTTTATAAAATACAAAACAATGGTACTTTCAGATTTATATTATATAAATGCAATATTAGAATTATATACCATTTTGTATATAACGCGTTGCATTACGGGCATCCCGAGTTCGAGTCCCATCTCGAGGACCTTTCCTGTCTGCTTTTCACTGTTGTATCATAATAAAAATAAAAATACAATAAAATACAAAAATTATGATTACAAGAGGTGGATTACAAGAGGTAGGTCACTAAATAGAGACTGTATAATAAACATTAACATTATATTATATTATATTATATTATATTATATTATATTATATTATA
>NW_015555896.1:152188-156413 GCF_001515605.1 Sinocyclocheilus anshuiensis | reverse complement strand
TATAAAAAACAAAAAACAAAGGTCTTTTCAGATAGATGTATTATATTATATTATATTATATTATATTATATTATATTATATTATATTATATTATATTATATTATATTATATTATATTATATTATATTATATTATATTATATTATATTATATTATATTATATTATATTATATTATATTATATTATATTATATTATATTATATTATATTATATTATATTATATTATACTGATAAATAATTAAATATTATTATAATATTAAAAATTCTATAATTTTTGTCTAAAAACATTTTATTTAATGCAAAAAAAATTAATGCCAGCTGTTTTAAATGCTAAAAGTTAATTTAGGCACCACAACATCATAATGTACAGCATGAAAAATGGATTTTCATTTTGAGGTTTGGCACCCTCTGCTATGTATGAGTCTATCAGGAAGCCGTCAGTGGATCAATATGTTGGGCCTCGGGCAGCCACTGTCACGCTGATAACTCGCCTAATATGACTGTTTGAAATAGGGGGCGAAACAGAGGGAGGCTTTCCAGAAATCCCTTTACAGTAGATGTCAGACGTATCGGTGCAGATGGCCTGCGGGCCGCTCTACCTGAACGCACCTCATTATCTGCACAGGCCACTTGCAGGATACCGAAAAACACACTGCTCTGATGGTGACTGTAGGGCACAAGGAAATCTGGGTAAAGCTAAGATGTTGTTTAGCTTTACAGTCATGCGAATATGTTGCTTTGAAAGCAAGCTAATGCATTTCCTTCGGTTTCAGTGAAAGCTATAATAAGTAGTTTTATGGTGGACTGATATTACATATCTTGGGTTTTATGTGTAGCTGATCGTTTTGGAAAAACATCTTGTATGTTATTAGTTGGGAAGGCACGCCGCCTTTATTTCGAATAGTTTCAAGTTCAAATGGGTAAAAAAAAAAGCACTTTTGATTGGCACGCACCAAAATAACTATTATCGTAGGCACACTTTACTTTAGTAAGGGTGTAAATGAAATGTTTGATTGACAGGTTGATTGTAATGAGAACAGTCTTAACACTGTAATCTACATCAACATGTACCTCAGCTCAAATCTGTCTGCAGTGTCATCAAGACATTACAGGGACTTTAAAGAAGACACGTCAGGTCTATCTAGTGACACTACTAACTTAACTAGCTTTTCAAGTATGCTGCTTTTATGCAAGTGCCATATCTGTTTTAATTTTTAATATAACATTACATTGCACATACAGCCTTTTTTTCCTAAAATGTTTTTATATTCTGAGCTGTGAAGATGAACTAATGAAGCCTGTTTGCACTTCAGATTATAAAAATTAAAGGATAATTGTGACTTTACATCTAAAATGTCACAATTTATGTCACAAACATTTTTTTAAAATATCCAGTGTGTCAGAACACCTGTTAAGTGTACTTCTCGCTCATAAAGAGACATAAGCCGAGGGACTCAAATGATTTGCACACAGATCTAAACTTTGTCAAGTTTGTGTGCTCGCATGCTGTTCGAATACTGATCTATGCCATGCTGACATGGCCTCCAGAAAACAGGTGAAGAGGGAAGGCAGTCAAGGCCTCCCGCAAATATCCTGATTGCATCCGTCCTGCTTCTGTCCACTAATTGACTTGCAAAATGAGCCTCGTCTTTGTTTCCCACCTAGCTGTCATTAGCTGACTGAGCATGCTTACTTCCACCATGCGATTATAGAGCTTGCCCACAACACACCCCCGTCAAATGACACTGGGGATATGGATCTGAAGAACCTCATGGTAATGAGGCATTACTGAAAACAACTAAGAAAGCCCATTGTGAAAAGTGATTGACAGGTTGATCAGGATGCACATGCTGTTGTCCACCCAGTGCAAAAATGTTAAAATATTTAAAAAAATGTAAATACAACAATATTATGTTACATATATGCAGCTAGTGTGTTATCAATTTACATTAAGCTATTTTGAAAACGTGATGATAATATTTCATGAATATATTAAAATGTAGCATTATTTAATCATTTAATATTTTTCCATTAAAATATTTAGAAATATAATAGTTTTAATTACATTTTTATATTAACGTCAAATTAGCATTTTATTTTGCATTTTATGAATTTGTGGTTAGGATTTACCCTTAAATTTCTTAACGTTATGTTGTTATGCTAATAGGTGGCGATCAGTGTTCATTTCGGCATTTTTTTTGCCGAAGACAACGAGACGGTAACGAACTAAAACTCTTTTTGAAAGACAAAAACTATGACGTAAATCTATTGACATTTTCGTCAACAAATAAAAACGAGACGAAAATGTTAGGGAAGGACGATTTGGGAAGAGATTCATTCAGAACGAATCTGCTGCGTGGTTCGGAGGTTAGATGCGTATATATGAACCGGCGGGACATATGCTAGCATACACTTGCTGCACGTCGCATAAAACATTCAAAAATGTCAATATGTGGGAGTAAGAGAAGAGCAGACATATGGATAAATCTGACGACGCAAGAGAGAACTCAATTCGGTCCGGTTTTCTGAGCGCTGAAGCATACACACACAGAAAGCGCATCTCACAGCCATAGACTGTATAAAAACATGGATGTATTTATTTATAGAAATAAATATGTCTGCTTGAAAGAATGAAGAATATGGTAAACAAGTTGCTATAAAGAATGCATAATTAGCCTATATAACCATTGGTATTTCGTTAAAAAGAAGACCATGTTCTTGTTCTTTATGAGAAGTGGTTTTATTTAATTTTAACAAAGGCATGTTGTGTGTCACCGCAGTTAAATCGGTGTCTATCATGATAAAACCTTAATATCAAACCTATATAATGAGTTTGGAAATTTTAGAGAAATGCTTAATAAATGCACTGTAACTAAACCCATTAGATTTTAGCCGACTAAATTTACTGTAGATTTAGTCGACTAAAATCTTACGATATTTAGTCGACTAAAACTAGACTAAAACTAAAAACAATTCAGATGACTAAAATATGACTAAAACTAAATGGCATTTTAGTCAAAAGACTATGACTAAAACTAAATCAAAATTTGCAAAATTAACACTGGTGGCGATAAGTGTCAATAAATCATTCATTCGGCCAATTCATTCAAAAACGTGGATTCATTCACAAACAAAACATGTAACTGTCAGAATTATTACAGTTAACTAAACTAAAACATAAAAAGTTACTTGAAATAAAAGAAAAACTATACATAAACATTAGAACACTCAAAAAAGTAACAAGTTTTTGACTAACATTTTTAAAAAGTATTTAAAAATATAAAAAAGAATGTAAAATATAAAAATAAAAATTATAGTACTATCTCAGTGATACTTAAATAACACTTAACCAGACAGAAAAACTTATGTGCACCCCTAATAATACACAGCTTAAAATTATATTTAGAATTTCATTTACTTTAATTTCTAGATTTTTTTTCTTCATTATTAAACTTCATTATAGTATTATTAAAATATTAGTATATACTGCTTTCAGATTTTTTGGCCACCAATCTTATTACAATATAATCTTGTTACCTTAATTTTGTAATGCCATGAAAGCCATAAAGACATATTTGGGTCGGGGGCATTTTAAATGACTGCAGTAGATCAGAGCTGAAGTGCTATCATAAGAGACTAGATTCTTATGCCAGTCAGAGCAGACTCATTAATTCATCAGAGCGCAGCGAGGGAGTGTTGCATGCCCATTGGGGCATTGGGTTTCAGTTTACAGCTGCCAACTGGCTTACAAATGTTTATCATGGATTTCCTGGCTGTTAATCCAAGTTTTGTGCAATACATCAGTCTTGAAGCCGTGTGCGGTAATTGGCAGACCTCAGCTGACAGGTGGCACAAGGAGACGCAGAGAACTAAAAATGTCTCTAAATCTGACACCTTCACTTCCTCCGAAATTTTGAAAATTAATTGTTGCCCAAAGGCATGAGCAGTCACATGAAAATTCGTTCGAAATACTCCTACAGACAGTTCAAGTAGTTTCCAGAAGCTGTTAAAAGGGTCCTATTATGCTCTTTTACAAAGTCTTGATTTTGTTTTGGGGGTGTACTAGAACAGGCTCTTAAACTAGGTTGTTCGAAAAACACATTATTTTTCACATATTTTACATTATTACAACACCTTTCTCCCCAGTCTGGCACGAACGGCTCGAATAGTTCCTGTATCAAATGAAGGCCCGCCTTCTGAAATACGAAATGTGCTGTGATTGGTTAG
>NW_015555896.1:144891-151418 GCF_001515605.1 Sinocyclocheilus anshuiensis | reverse complement strand
CTTTTAGCTTTGTAACTTTGCATATATTTTTTATGTTCAAACAGCAACATTACAGAATAACTAAAGTTGAAAAAGTGAAAAAGCATAATAGGACCCCTTTAAATAATATTCAACAGACTCTTGGTTTTGACAAAATGCTATGTAAAAGGCCTTGGGTTGTATATATATATATAGAGAGAGAGAGAGAGAGAGAGAGAGAGAGAGAGCCAAACAGCCAGCGGCACCTATTCTCTCAGCTTTCTGATAAATTAACTTTTAAAGACAGTAAACAGTTCAATGCTTTTCTTAATGATTCGAAAACCTGCACTCTAGTGACACTGAAAAGGTGATCAAGCTTTCCAAAGAGTTTCATTTTACCATCAAGTTGTCAAAACTGTCATTCTTTTTCAGGGTGTCCTTGCTGAATAAAAGTTACATACATTTCTTTCCAAAAAAAACTGACCTCAAACTTTTAAACTATAGTGTGCATATACTTTATATATATAGATTTAAACCAGAGAATAACAGTCTGCACCTTTTCTGACTTTCCAACTTCATTTTAGAAAGAAATCGCTCTTATTGGTCACCATTTAGGAAGTGACTAGAGTGAGACACTATTTGTACAAATCTCACGTACATGGTTTATGTTACGAATCCTGTCCATGGACTTCCGTCCGATTGCCACCAGAGGTCACTCGTCCATCATATTGACTCTCTCACTACACAGACTGTTACACGTCACCACGGACTACATTTCCCATCATCCATTGCACTGATTGCACACAGCTGTATCCAATCACACACACAATATATTACACTCACTCAGACTCACTCAAACTGCCGAGTATTGTTTAGCGTTTATCACTCACCCAGCGATAGCTACTCTAAGGAGCCAGTTCTTGTTTTCCTAGTTTAGTCATAGTCTCGCCTTGCCTGCTTTCCTGTGTTCAGATTCTTGCCTGTGTTTTCGGGTTACCCTTTTGTCTTGATGTTTCGGACTCTGTTTGCCCCTGCCTGGACTATTGCTATTAACCTGGATTATCTCTTGCCTTGCCCTGTTGTATTACGTTTGCCGTCGATTGACCCTTGCCTGTTTCTTGGACTATCTTGTGTCTTGCCCGTACCATACCTGTTTGCTGGTGTTCGACCCTGCCTGTGTTTTGACCATGTTTATTAATAAAAGCTTGCAAATGGATCCGCACGTCTCTAGTCCCTGTCGCCCCATAACAGTTTAAACCATTAACAGATATTTCAAAAAGTGGAAAATTATTAAGTATTTAATATGTTTACAGTTGAACGTAGCCAGTGATTTCCACAGTATTTTTTTCCATAATATGGAAGTCAATGGCTACCGTCAAGTGTTTGGTTACCCACATTCTTAAAAATGGCAAATGTTTTTTGCTCAACAGAAAAAAAGTTTGGAATAAGTGGAGGGTCAGTAAACGATGGCAACATTTTGGGGTGAGCTAGCCCTTTAAGTAAATTTCTGCATTCGCTTTGATGTCATTATTCAAACCTTTATGAATAGCAGCATTAGTCTCTAGTAGATAAGATATGTTGAGAATTTTTTTTTATGACTACCAATGGAAATTAAGAAAATATATCCTGTAATTTAATAAATGCTCATAATCTGATTCTATTAAGCTGTGATAGATAAACCAAAGTTGCAAATGAAATTTAATTTCACACTATTTTCTAAATGCTTATTATTAATGTAATTGTGAACGATTTCATTATTATTATTTATTTAATCTTTAATCAACATACCATTACTTGATTTTCTGGTGAAATTACAGACTTCTTTCTGATGACATAAACATGACAATTATTATTGTCCTCTTAAACTCCACCCCTTTCTTAAAATCGACTGCAACCTCTCATTCACATTGGCCTCCATCCAATCAACAACTGAAGGATAAAACGTGTGCCCATTTCTTTCATTTTCAGTAATCTGTACATCATAATGTACATCCCAATACAGACGAAAAAGATCTGTTGCTACTTCCATTTAATCACAAATTTTTAAGTGACATAGGCTGAGCACACAAACAAATTCTAGCGTTGAAGGTGATGTAGGCCAAAAATAGTTGCATAAAGTCTAAATCCAAGGATTTCTACTTGCATTCAAAACATCTCAAACATAACAAATGACAATATTTATCCTGGGGCCAGTTGTTCAAGAGTAATCTGATCGGATTTTGGGCATCGGATTGGATCAAATCTTGAAAATGGGCTGTTCAAAAGAAAAAAAAAGGATTCTGAATTCAGATTAGATCACAAAATCCAATCTGGATTAAATCCTCAGTTTGTGTTGTTCAAAACGTTTTAGTAAGATAAATGGATTATTCTGGTCCCAAAAGAAGGGTGGATTTCAGGAACAAAAATGTAATAAAACTTTAAAACTGTTCCAAAAAATACATTTGTAGCATGTAATATATCCCCAAATCCCCAAGCAGCTGTCAATATCAAACAAAAATATTATATTTAATTTATAGTTTTTTTGTTTTGTATTGTATTGTTTTGTTTAAATCACTGATTGTAAACTACTTTGGCACAATCTGGACCAGTCAGAAGTAGTTATTTGTGTAAATACAATGCAAAACTAGAATGCAAAACCTTTAGGGGCTCCGTAGAGCACTAGTAATCCAGATTTGGAAATCAGGGTGATCCAATCCAATTTTGCTTTGAAAAACCGGCACAAAATAAGATGGGTTACCTGCTCCTGGATTGCAAAACATGGGATTTCCAAATTCATGGGATTTCTTGATCATTCTTATCAAGATTAAGCTTTTTGAACAACTGGCCCCTGGTTTTAAAGCATAATGTAACAATTCCAGAACATAATTAGTGAGAAATTCTACACTCTTTAAAAAAATAAGGATTCTTTATTGTTATCAGTGGTTCCATGAAGAACCTTTAACATCCATAGACATAAAGAACTGTTCACTTAAAGATTCTAAAACGGTTCTTCTAATCTAGGGCATCACTTCTGGAACTTTTTTTGAAAGAGTGTAAACCTCAACAAAGTCACGAATGCCAGATTTCTTTATAAACCAAATGTTTCAAAATCCTCAACTTTGTTCAAATGCTTTAGAAAGCCTAATCAGTAGGCGTGTTTGTCCTTGAAGAGAGTGAATCAATATTAAATGATGTTTGTTTCCATTGTATACTTTTCTCCGCTGAAGCTCCTTCTCAGCGGTATACTTTTCCGAAGTCCATTCGAGCCATTTTATCCCCCGGTCACAAACGAGTGTGTCAGGTGAACTTCAAAGGCACATTTCATTGGGAAAAGGGACACGGCCGAAGTGCATCATGTCTGCTCCATCGCTAATCGTTGCCAGCGGATTCAATTTGCACCCGTTCGGCTGGAGAGACATCCAATCTCTTAAGAAGGCTGTCAAGGACAAGGCACTAGATTACAATGAATAGCAATCTTCACTCTCACATAGGTACATGCGCACATACATCTGGCAAATTACGGTGCGCTTTCGCGCATCCTTTTCTCCAGCTAACGCAATCAATGTGACATCCCCGGGCCTCCATTGTGTTGTCAGCGCAGATGAGATGTCGTTTACTCAGCAAACATAAATGACAGCTTGTTGGCCCACTTAGTTTCATTGTGCTGCTGGAATGCATTATCATTAACAGTGTTGGGGGTAACGCATTACAAGTAACGCGAGTTACGTAATCAGATTACTTTTTTCAAGTAACTAGTAAAGTAACGCATTACTTTTTTAATTTACAAGAAAATATCTGAGTTACTTTTTCAAAAAAGTAACGCCAGTTACTTTGTTTTCCCATTTATTGACTGACAAGTCTCCTGTCCCCATATTGAGAGAAATCGGAAGTGCAGAGGAGTTGTGTGCGCTGTGTGAACATGATATTACTGTAGTTCTTGACTAAATGTGAATGTGCGTTAATTCATCCCACTCACAAAAAACAGCTTTAGTATTCAACAATATGAATTAAAACAGTGAAATGCAAACTCAGAATATGACGCAAACCTGCAATAATTAAATATGTTAAATAACACAAATATATCTAATCACATTTTATTAACCAATGTCTTTGCTGTTTTTTTTTTTTTTTTGGTGGGGATTGTGCATTTGGAACCGAGGGGGTCGGACGGTCCCCCACGGGTCTGACCTGTGGGGTGGTCGTGTGCTGCTGTTGATAAATTGCAGTGTCTTTGATCCACAGGCTCCCTGACAGCTGCTGATTAAGTATCGAGGGGTAAGGAGGCAATGAGCGAACGCCATTGCGGTGTAAAGACTCCCATTTAATCAGGGCATAATTAAAGTCTTCTGTCTGCATCCGTCCTGAGCTTCAAAGCAAACCTCTGCTGCCTTTAGGCACGACGAAAAGGTTAACTGCCACTGCTGATGTCCTGCCAAAGTGACAAGGAAGGGATGGGGTCCATCAGAATCGGGTTTTTTTTAGGCCTTGTTTTCCCCTGAAACCCAATGGCTTTGCCCTTGGTCAGAGGCTCAGGCACCATTAAGAAAATTAATGCGGCTCTGTTGTTGCTGCTTTTTTTTCATTCTTTTTGCTCTAATCTTTTTTCTTTGCCAAGCATCCATCCAGACGCTACACATCTCTGCCCCCTTTTCCTCTCCCCAGAGACCTGGCGTTCTCTCCAGCCCACCTTTAACTTTCTCTTTCTACTTCCTCACCCTGGCTTTTCATGTTTCTTCTAAATCCACATTGAAAACTAACGCATGGGACCATAGATGGGAAAGTGAGAGTATTTCAGTGGGGTTTTCTTTCATGAGGTGTGAAATTAATAATGGTAAAACCCACAAAAACAGAGATGATCCATTTATCCAATAACTGTTGTTTTATGGCTGTACACGTCATAGGTTTTCTAAAAAAAAGTATGTAAAATTTAATTATTATGTAAACTATTAAATTATGATTACATCTAAATTATAAATATTATTTATAATTTCCTAAATATAAAATATATAATTAAAAAGGTAAAAACATATTATACAGTCTTTTTCACTTCCAAAAACGGTATACTACCGTAAAATTAATGTCCAATACATGTAATGTCCAATACAGTTGTTCACCGTATATAGTAGGGGAATTTACCGTTAACCATTTAACAGGTTTTTACTGTAGCATTTTTACAGTCTTTTACCATTAAATTCATGGTCATTTTTTACAGTGGTCCGTGATGGACAGATCATTAATGGCTGGATTTTGTGGTAAAACAGTACATCCAAACATCCGATGAAATCATTCATCTACCTCAAATATGGCTTATCATCTGAAATATGTAAGTAGTAGCAACTTTACATGGCCGCTCAATCTAATGTTAATCTAGAAAAACGTGCGCTATTCAAGTGTCTGTGCGGAGTGTGAAAGCGGAACAGTAGCGCGCTCACAGCATGACAGATGGAGGCGCCAGTGTTGTGCCGAATTCTGCACCACTGCCAGATTAACACCGGTGCAGTCACTTGCTCTTAAAATACTCTGTAATTTTGGTCATACGGATAAGAGTAATACATCTTTCGAATCTGTAAAGCCTCTACATTTATTTGTGTGCACTCACTATAACAACAAAACATTGCGCTTTTGTAAAATAATGAAAGCAAACAGGATGTGCTTTCTGCCGTCTCGGCCTCTGTGAACTTGAGCGCGAAAATCCATGTATACTTGCCTTACAGACATGAAAAATATATATATAGAGAGTGAAATGTCTACTTTCAAATGAAACAATTCAAATCTGAAAAAAACAAATATTCTCAGATTATGTAATCCGTATGAAACTTGCATGCAGGCACATCCACTACTGTGGAGATGACGAGTCAAATTCATCTCTTAAGCCGAAAACACTAGTTTATCAATAGGTTATTAAAATGTTAATGCAGTTTAATCTTACTGTTTTTCCCTGACACATTCATCATCATTACTTCTGCCGGTGTGCTGTGGCAAGCTTTATGCGTGCGCTTGAGCGCTTATTAGGCTATGTAGGCAATTAAAGGCTCATTAGCATGATTTAAATGGTTTATAAATAAACGTGCGATTAGTCAACTAATGCTTAAAATGAATTAAAACTAGTCGACCAGAAAAATATTTAGTCGAGGGCAGCCCAAATATATATATAGTTAAATATATATGAGTATGTATCCATATTTAATATTATATGTATTAAATGCTCCCCTCATCACCTCAATGGTAACAAACAGAAAAACATTCAACACTAACAAGTTTCCAAGTCTCTTTTTTCCATCACATCAAATAACCCTTAATTTCAACCTCCCCATCCATTTGCATGCAAAGCATGCTGGGAACTGCCTATGCCCTGCTGAGTTGCAGTTTGTGCCAACAAAAATTACTAATGCAGTTCCAATACAACTGGATTAAGTAGGCTTTTATTTAGCAAATTTAAGTGGATTGCACAAAATGTGATTATGTTGTTACTAAATGTTCCAAAAAAGTTAATTTTATTAAAGGGGTCATATGATGCGATTTCAAGTTTTCCTTTCTCTTTGGAGTGTTACAAGCTGATTGTGCATAGATAAGATCCCTGAAGTTGCAAA
>NW_015555896.1:142600-144671 GCF_001515605.1 Sinocyclocheilus anshuiensis | reverse complement strand
TGCGCACCGTGTGTGTGTGTGTGAGAGAGAGAGAGAGAGAGAGAGAGAGAGCGCAAGAGAGAGAGAGAGAGGGAGCGAGAGGGAGAGAGAGAGCGAGAGAGAGGGAGAGAGAGCGCGAGAGAGAGAGAGAGAGAGGGTTGGTCACATCACAGTGGAATCAGCTGTCTTAACTGTGGCTTGTGTACTGCAAACACATACCAGCTTCATCACTGTCTCTGTCACGCGACTCTGTTCCCCTTTCGGGCTTGAACTGATGGTAAAACTAATGACATTATTTACTGTCTTTACATTTATTTTGAAAGATGAAGCTGGCGATTATGGTAAGAGCGTTACATTTCCGACGAGTGCTTGCAGTGTTCGGCCAATCACAATGCACTGGGTCAGCTGGCCAATCAGAGCAGACTGCGCTTGTCGGAAGGAGGGACTTTGTAGAAAACGAAGCGTTTGAGAGAGGCGGGGCATAGAGGACCTACAATAATGTACAGTATTTGAAAAATAATGTGTTTTTTGAACATTAAAGCATGTCAACATATTCTGTTACACCAAATACACAAAATAATGATCTTTAAAAAAGCATCATATGACCCCTTTAATGACATTTTCCCTTTTTCAGTGACCTAATCTAAAGTGAGAACTATTCACTTCTTATTACCAATTAACAGTTTCTTTACTATGAGCTAATTAAACAATAATAGTTGTGTTAATTACAGTGACAATGCATTATCTACAGTTTATAAGCTATGAATTAACTATAAACTAATACTTTGTTAATGATTTGTGAGTACACTGCTTGGTCATGCAAAATGCTTAATTTTTAATAATTTAAAAAATAATTTTTCTCCTTTTTTCTCCTCTCTTCATTGCAGCACTCCAGCTCGCGACTTGGTTACCAGAGCAACGTCCAAGGCCCCACCCAGTCGCAAAGCACTATGGGATACTCGTCCTCATCTCAGCACTCTCATCAGTCTCATCGATACTGAGACTCAAAAACATACATGAGCACTTAAAAGAAATATTAACCACAAGCATAAACCAGGCAAGTCAGTGTTGTCATTCAAATAAATTGCTGGGTCTGTCCCGTAATATTGCCCCAATATAAACATAAAACTTACAAAGCCTCCTGCCATCCCACAATTCTCAGCAAATGCTACTCCAACCAAAGCACAACTTTACAATCCCTTTCTTTCAATCAGAGCTCCTCTGAAGAACCAGAGCCAAAATCATCAATCAAAATTGGACTTTTTCCTCAAAATCTCAAGTTTTTCAATACATTAAAACATCCGACACCAACCATACCTAAAGGTCTGCTGACTGTTTAGCATCTTCAATGCTTACTCATTCTTATTTTACCACCGTTAGACCAAAACAGTCTCAAAATGATCAGCCAAATGCTATTCGGGTCATAGCTACAGATAGACACAATGAATGTGTGCAATGCTGTGTCTGTCCTTTTGGGCCTACAGCTGAAAATCGACTAGTGGGACACCAGACTAATGTATAGTCAGTAACACGATCCAAACTTCAGCATTACTGATTGCAGCTACAGCCTTTCTGAGATTCCCCCGTATGACAACCCTGAAACAAGTCAAATAGAAACATCTACGGTATATAAGCAGCTGTACATAGGAACCGAAATCCCCTCTTATCTTTCTCCTCCTCCTCTTTCCCAGTAAAGGGAGCTGCCTGCATGTACGGACAGTCGAGCAGAGACTGGATTTGTGTGACATATGTGTGCATATTTTAAAGACTGAACAAAGAGCATCTCTCATAGCTATCGTGCACCACTGCATTATTACACACATCTTCTTTAGTAGTGTAAGAGAGGTTTTTTTTTTTGTAAAGCATACACTCACACAATACACTTTTCATCCCTTTTTTGCGTTAGTTACAATAACAACCAATAAAAATAACATCAGCTATCAAAAAACAAGGACATGGTTTACTCTTTTTCTTTTTTGCAGAAGAACATATTTTAGGATATTGGTCAGGACTGAAATCCCTAAATCTTGTGTGTGTGTGTGGGTGTGTGTGTGGGTGTGTGTGTGTGTGTGTGTGTGCGTGCCTGTGTGCG
>NW_015555896.1:138487-142513 GCF_001515605.1 Sinocyclocheilus anshuiensis | reverse complement strand
GTACTGCAAACACATACCAGCTTCATCACTGTGTCTGTCACGCGACTCTGTTCCCCTTTCGGGCTCTGTCTTTACATTTATTTTGAAAGATGAAGCTCACGATTATGGTAAGGGGCGTTACATTTCCGACGAGTGCTTGCGGTGTTCGGCCAATCACAATGCACTGGGTCAGCTGGCCAATCAGAGCAGACTGCGCTTGTCGGAAGGAGGGACTTTGTAGAAAACGAAGCGTTTGAGAGAGGCGGGCCATAGAGGACCTACAGTAATGTACAGTATTTGAAAAATAATGTGTTTTTTGAACATTAAAGCATGTCAACATATTCTGATACACCATATACACAAAATAATGATCTTTAAAAAAGCATCATATGACCCCTTTAAGTAAACTGAATAAGTAGCAACACTTTTTGGTTTTTGAGTTTGAAAACATCATCTCAACCATCGCTCTTCCACTGTTTAAATCGGTCATACATCACCTCAACAAGTAAATGGGAGTATTGGTTTTTGCCAAGTGACTATTTAGCCATACAGTATAATATAAAACAGAAATATCTTTCCATTTTTTCCCAGTTTTTTTTTCCCCCATAGACCATTAAGGCTACAGTGCAATTTGGTGGCACTTTCAGTGCCTGCAGAAGCAATGACAATCCTCTACACTTTCCTTTTTTGATGATGGAACTCATTCTCTCTAATGGATGGTAAAATGGCTGGATTGAATGACACTGTAATGTCACAACAATTTCAGTCTTCTCTATTTTCATTCCATTGTCACCAATAGAACCTCACTCGTTTTATTTATTTATTTTTATCTTGCTTTCATCTTTTTCCTCTGTACGTTTCTCGTATTTTCCCCAAGAATGTTTTTTCATAACAGACAGTCAGACAGCATCATTAATCTGTTCAATTTATGCACTAATTTAAGACCACAGGAAATTGAAATTAAGTTCTTTATCAAGCATGGAGATGATCTATCACGCTATATATTTGTTTGTATATATTTGTTAGTTTCGGTATACTACACTGTGTCCTACATTTACGCACACCATGAATCATCTGACAGAAACAATTTAGGACATTCTGAGCATTCTGGGCCGTGCATAATTCATAAATGATTCACTGTGATAAAATATTAATAACTCATTGACTGAAAACATCTTTTCATATCTTGATCAATGGCTGCAGAGTGGATGTACACCAGAAAAGCAAATCTTCTGAAGATGGTAGATGTCAAAGTAAAAATATAATTTCTAAAACAGCGCTAACCCTTACATTACTGTGAAGTATAGAAGAGCGTAGACTTGAAGATATAAGCTATACTAAGAAGCGTAAACATGAAAGATCAAGATCACTAAGGACAGATTCACACAGGATGTGTTTTTCCATTTAAAAATATTAGATTTTTATATATATAGCCCCCCTAAAAATGGCCTAGCGACGCCCATGCGTGTTATGTGTGAGACGCTGCAAAATACAAGATGTGAGCACAACAGTCAAACATGTCCGTTTAGTGCATATTTACGTTAAAAAAAAACAAATGGAGAAATGCAGAGTAGTGCAATTTTAAAAAGCACTGTTTTACCAAGTTTTAACAAGTTGATCTACATTTATTTTGAGTGCCGTGTTTTTATAATGGCGTGTTATGTGCAAGACATTGCAAAATATGCTAGAGGCAATGGTCAAACACGTTCATCAAGCTACCTCTTGTTTACATAGAAAAACAATGGAAAAGCGCAACACAATGGAACTAGAAAAGTATCATAAAAAGTAGTCCATATATCATGTAGGCCTACTCTATATTCCAAGTCTTCTGAAGTCAGATGATAACTTTGTGTGATAAACAGACCAAGTAACCTATGATGGGCTGTTAACCACTGTGATTGAATTGAACTAAAAAAACAGATCAGTACAATTTGTGAATGAATCATTAAGAAAAGTTTTATAAATTCAACTGAATTATATGTACTCTGTCCAAATTATATGTACCATGCAAGTCATATAAACCAATTGTAATACTTTATGGTGTTTTTGGATCGATATTGAGCATTCTTCATTGTGTGTGTGTGTGTGTGTGTGTGTGTGTGTTCCACAGAAGAAAGTAAGTTGTGTTGGTTTAAAACGATCTGAGGTAAGTAAATAATAACCCAATTTTCATTTTTAGGTGAACTATCCCTTTAAAAGACTTTCAAAAGCATAGTTCATCCCACAGAGAAAGTCTTTTGCTAGCAGTGAATCCTCTTACTCTGGACTTTGGAAATACAATACAGCAATCACTTGCACCATCAGGAGATAAAAACATTAAATGAAGGGGCCTCGGGTATGTGCTACGTTTTCACAACTTAGATTAGCATTAGATTACAAGGCTGAAGACCAGGACAGAGCTTACTGAAATAGTCATTTGTTGTAGAGGGCAAAGAGGAGGTACAAATTTCAGACGCTGTGATTTCAGCCAATGACAGAACAGACTCATTATTCTAAATGAACAGTCGCTTTAACCTTAATTTTGTGACTTTTATTTATTTATTTATTTATTTTAAAGAAAAAGAACAAAAAGATAAGATAAGATAAAGTGTTGAGAATGACATGGTTTTGGATTTACAGACTTCTGTATGTCAAAGAGGATCTGGCACTCAATTGGACGTATGTGCGAGCATAGTAGATTAAACTTGGGGGTCATGCTGTCTTGGCCATGCCTGATCAAATATGTGGAAATGCATTCCCCTGACAGCTCGAGCTTCTGCTTTTGCTTGCGTCTTCTAGCCGTTCAAGGCTGAGATGTCATTTCCTAACTTTTCCACTTATTTTCAGCGTAGAATTTCATATGATATAAGACTGCAGGGATTTAGAAAAAAAAATGAAATATGGGACTAATTTAACAGCAGCGAGAGTCAGTTTTCAATTTTATACTTACAGGTGTCCAAACTAAATAAAAAATGTGCTGTGCGTTCTCCATTTCTTTTTCATATTCCGATGGCAACACTCTATCAACACCAATTACTTTCCCATTGTTTGCATGGGGACAGCTGAGGATAATGAGAACCAGTTGAGCCGACATTTTCTGATAAATACACAAGTTAACGTGGATTCACCAGCCATGGTTTGTTAATGTCTTGTTTGTCTCATTAAAAAAAATATGAAGTTGCTTCCGCCTCAACAAACATGAACGATTATTGCTCTGTATTAGGGATGTAAATCCATTCAAACTTTTAATTGAACATGATACTTGCGAATTACACGTTTAATACTTCTTGTGAAAACCCCCAAATACAATTTAAAAGACGTTATTTTTGTAGCAGGCATACACACTGAACAGACATTTAAAAGACGCTTTAAAAGGCAATATATTGTTTTTGCCATAGGCTATCACAGACGTAGTGCCGATTTTTAAGTTTTAGTCTGTTGTCACGCAAACTTTTTAGTAGCCTAGGGTTGAAAAATGGTTACATTATTTTAAAAAAGTTTACGGTTCTTTTTAGTGAATCAAAAGCGCTCAGTACTTGACTAGTGAAGCGAATGACTCTACATTTCTTTCTAGTGAATAACAAACATTTTTGAATCTGAGAAGTTTGACAATTACTCTTAACGCTTACTTAACCATGAGTTATTTTCATCAAGAGGACTCCATAAACCAAGAACTGCTGCTGTGTGTGATTCAAATCGGTTTACCCTTACGAAAAAGAAGTTTATTCAAGTGTGCTATTAGTATACTTCTTTTAAACTAAAAATAGGAAAGTATACTTTTAGTCTACTTTTTATGTACTTCTCAGAAATATACTTAAAATGACATTTAAGTATACTTGACTTATGCTTAGAAAAAGTCTAAATATATTTTAGCTATAATTGTGCTCCTAGAATCCGTGTTTTCATTGTTATACTGTAGGGGGCACTAGTACACATCTTCTGTACAGAATTTCCAAAAAACGCAAGTGAAGAAGAAACCGAAACAACAGATGCTTCCACATGTATTCTAACACGATCATCAGACATAAAACAGCATCAAAACTATGTAACATTATGGAATAAAATGTC
>NW_015555896.1:134857-138445 GCF_001515605.1 Sinocyclocheilus anshuiensis | reverse complement strand
TGGGCCAATTTAGTCCCAAGGAGTATTGAAATAGTACACTTACAAGTATACTACTAGTACGCTGATATTTGTATACTTACTACATAAAGTTTACTTAAAAAATATACTTGAAGTATACTACTTTTTGGTAAGGGTAGTTACTGACTGTTTGTTCATTATGTCAATGTGTAGGTCTAAAAATACATTAGAAAAATAGATTAAGAATAAAGTAGGTAAGTAAAATACTATAGGTCAAAATTTTTGTTTTTAAATGATCATCCCTGCTGAAAAAAAAAACAATAGAAACCCTCAAAGAATTTGTAATGGTTTTACTGGTTATAGAGGGAATTGAATTGGTTTTAATGCGAACTGTAATTGTTCCTTGTGGTTCTCTGCTGGTAATTTGTCGCTTTCAATTGGTGGCTTGTTAGAACCTATAAATTCTAATGGATTAGGCCTATGTCCCAAAAACACACTACAGGTAACCACTTTTTAATGGTTTTAATGGTTGATTGTGTGTAATGTTTGTAATGGTATTTGTAGTAGAAACCATTAGAAATTCTGTGATTGTTTCTATTGTTTTTTAAGCAGGGATTTTCCCTCAGATTCAAAGATATTGTTAAAGCAGCACTATGTAACTTTTTCAAATTTGCCAAATGTAAATAATGAGCGAGTACATCATGAATTCATCTTCCAAACCGCGTTTTTGTCTTATCCCGAATCACTACGGTACACCTATAATAAGTACTTATATTTGGACTATTGTAGCCTGGTCGGGTCGTCACCGCTGCAGAGTAACACATACCTGCGTGAATCGCCATAGACATAAACTTAGAGAAGTAGCTCCGGTTGGAATGTTCTTCCGCGGGATGTGTGCAGTTCTGTTTATTAACCGCTAGAGCGCCAAAAGTTACATAGTGCTGCTTTAAAGGAACTAAGAAACCAGAATCATTAAACTCCTTATGTTTCCCATCCATAGGCTTTGCACAGGTCACATGGTATTTTCTTTTGAAGAGTGAAAGCTTTAATCTTCAGAATGTCTTCTCCTGTGTTCCAAAGAAGAAAGACAGTGATATGGGTTTGGAACAACATGCGGGGTAAATATGAACAATATTTACAATGTGTAGGTCTAAATAAACACAGAACATGCACTAATATTTAAAAGTGTTTGCTCAGCTACATCCTCACGGTAGTCACTAGTGCGCTATATAGGTTATTTCAATGTGTAGGTCTAAATAAACACAGAACATGCACTAATATTTAAAAGTGTTTGCTCAGCTACATCCTCACGGTAGTCACTAGTGCGCTATATAGGTTATTCAAGCTCTACTCCCCCAGTCTATAAATTCATTGAGTCACCACACTGTACTATGTGATTATACTAGCTGAACACCTTAGTACTGCAAAACACTCTCAGCAAGTCAAAGCTAATCAGCCTGATGTGTACCAACTTTCCGCCCACTGTCATTTCCGCTGGATTGTTTGTGCTAGCGTAGGAAGATTCGCTCCCTGCTGGCACGAGCCCAGAGGTCAAGCAATCACGCGAAGCTTCAGACTAGCCATTTACAGCTTAAATACTGCAGAGAGATACCAGGTCGCCACAGGAGTGGCAGCTTCGCTTGGTTTTGTCTTCTCTCAACTGACTTAACCAGGCCTGATATCCGTCGTGATATCCATTCGCTGTCTTTGCTGATGGTGACTTTTGCGTTTGACTCATAGCACGGTGAGAGACGAAGATAAGGCAGGGACGTTATTTCATCCCCGTTATTGTCTTTGTGCTGGACACGATCGCTATCGACGCCGGGGGCAGCCGAGAAAGGTCAGCTTCCCACTGCTCGGCCAAATAGGCCAGTGTTAAGATACATTATTTATGAACCTAATGAGGCTAAAGTAATTTCACAGATGCCTTGTACATGCACAGCTGTAATGTCTCGTTGGTCCTTGGACTGTTTAATGACAATTCGACAATTGGAAGGTATTGAATGAAAGTATCTGGGCAATTGTCCATTACATGGAAATCCATGCCACCCATGGCGTAGTGTGTGTGTGTATATATATATATATATATATATATATATATATATATATATATATATACACACTAAAAACAACAAAAAATAAATGTAATATGTAACAACTTTATTTTCTTCCCCTGGAACCAATTCAGAGTCTCCTTTGCATTATTTTTATAGTATTTTTGATGCTTGTCCTGCTAGAAGGTCTATCCGCATCTCTTTCTTATCATCCTGGTGGAAGGCAACCGATTCATCTGAAGAATTCCCAAGTATATGGCTCCAGTCATCTTGCTTTCAATAATATGGATTTTGCCAATACCATGAGAAGAGAAACAGCCCCATACCATGATGCTTCCACCTCCAAACTTCACTGTTGGCATGGTATTTTTAGGGGCATATATGCAGAGCCATTTCTCCTCCAAACATGGCGTGTGGTATTATTGCCAAAAAGTTCAATTTTTGTCTCGTCTGACCAGACTACAGGTGCATCTCAATAAATTAGAATGTCATGGAAAAGTTCATTTATTTCAGTAATTCAACTCAAATTGTGAAACTCGTGTATTAAATAAATTCAATGCACACAAACTGAATTAGTTTAAGTCTTTGGTTCTTTTAATTGTGATGATTTTGGCTGACATTTAACAAAAACCCACCAATTCACTATCTCAACAAATTAGAATATGGTGACATGCCAATCAGCTAATCAACTCAAAGCACCTGCAAAGGTTTCCTGAGCCTTCAAAATGGTCTCTCAGTTTGGTTCACTAGGCTACACAATCATGGGGAAGACTGCTGATCTGACAGTTGTCCAGAAGACAATCATTGACACCCTTCACAAGGAGGGTAAGCCACAAACATTCATTGCCAAAGAAGCTGGCTGTTCACAGAGTGCTGTATCCAAGCATGTTAACAGAAAGTTGAGTGGAAGGAAAAAGTGTGGAAGAAAAAGATGCACAACCAACCGAGAGAACCGCAGCCTTACGAGGATTGTCAAGCAAAATCGATTCAAAAATTTGAGTGAACTTCACAAGGAATGAACTGAGGCTGGGGTCAAGGCATCAAAAGCCACCACACACAGACGTGTCAAGGAACAATTTGAGTTGAATTACTGAAATAAATGAACTTTTCCACGACATTCTAATTTATTGAGATGCACCTGTACATTCTCCCAGTAATTCAAAGCTGTGTATCAAACTTCAAATGAGCTTCAGCATGCCTTTTCTTCAATACTGGAGTCTTCCAGTGTGAGTGTGCATGGAGGGTTTGACGATGGAATGCATTGCCTGTTGTTTTCTTGGTGACAACTGTACCTGCTGCCTCCTAATCTTTCAGGAGGAATTTCCGAGTGGTCCTTGTTTCTGGGCTACTGTTCTGACTAACCTTCTGACCAGTGGTGTGACAGTACTTAAGTATTTTTTGGTAGTATCTGTACTTTACTTGAGTTTTTATATTTCTGCCAACTTTTACTTTTACTCCACTACATTTCCTAATTAAAATGTATACTTTTACTCCGATAAATTTCCCCGAAGCATATTCGTTACTTACTACAAAATAGTCAGAAGTCAGAAGAACACGGACTGCAGGAAAGCAGGTT
>NW_015555896.1:134186-134648 GCF_001515605.1 Sinocyclocheilus anshuiensis | reverse complement strand
GCGCGGATTAATTGTTCACATCATTACTAGCAATGTGCGCTAGTAAAGTAAATAAAGTCAATTTTGATTTAATGCGGACTTTAAGTATTTTTTGGGCGTATCTGTACTTTACTTGAGTTTTATTATTTCAGCCAATTTTTACTCCACTACATTTCCTAATTAAAATCTATACTTTTACTCCGATACATTTCCCCGAAGCATATTCGTTACTTACTACAAAATAGTCAGAAGTCAGAAGAATACGGACTACAGGAAAGCAGGTTTGACGAATCAGTGGTCTGGCGTCTGCAAGTTAGACTCATGCTCATGTGCAAACAAGTGCGCGCACAACCGCGGATGATTCATTTTCCACTCAAGTCGAGTCTGGGGTGTGCGATCAGGGCCGTTTCTAGGCATAGGCGAGCTAGGCGGTCACCTAGGGCGCCACCAGCTGAAGGGGCGCCAATGAGCGCACGTACTGGC
>NW_015555896.1:133570-133980 GCF_001515605.1 Sinocyclocheilus anshuiensis | reverse complement strand
GTAACACTCCAAAGAGAAAGGAAAACTTGAAATCGCATCATATGACCCCTTTAAGTACAATAACTTTACAGTACAATAAAATTCCACTTCCACATAACGGCCCCAATCGTGCTTTCAGGAAAACTTCGTTGTGAAATCTAAGGGTAACCCGTACCGTTATGTAGCACAGCAAAAAAAAAGTATTGAATATAAGCTTTCTATGGATTGTAATATCATTATTTCTTCATCTGTGCAGATTTCTTGTGCTAATACCATCATCTGGTCAAAATTTCATGGGAATTCCTGCATTGGAACGGTGTTTAATTTAAAAAATGTTGACGTGTTGAATACTTATTTCCTCCACTATATATATATATATATATATATATACAGTGGGTACGGAAAGTATTCAGACCCCCTTCAATTTTTCA
>NW_015555896.1:129754-133007 GCF_001515605.1 Sinocyclocheilus anshuiensis | reverse complement strand
TATATATATACATACACTCTAAAAAATGCTGGGTTGTTTTAACCCAACTTTGGGTCAAATATGGACTAACCCAACTGTTGGGTTAAAGCAACCCAGCATTTTTTAGAGTGTAGCATTTGCCTACAATCACTTTTGTAAGAACAATTTCAAAATCCACCTGGCTGAAATATCAATTTAAATGGACTCGACGCTTCTGAGCACCTGCTCTCAAGGCTACTCAATAGCGTCTTCAAAGGCTTTGTTTCCACCTGCTTTGGGATTTTTTGGACCGTTTGTTGAAGAGGTGATTGATTGAATGAGTCTTCCTCGCCATGCCTGACTGACACATGGTAATTGTGAGCCCATATCTCAGCAAGCGAAGACTCGGCGCAATTGACGTGAAAATAAGGGCAGAGTCAAGAAATATCGCTCCATCCTCCTCCTCCGTTCGTTATTGTAGCTTTTCATATCATCAGCCTATAAAAGACGCACTCCGACGAAAGCTTGTTTTTAGATACGGATGCATTCAGGAGAATAAAGGCGCCCAAAATCACTGGCGCTAGAAAGGCTTTCTGAGTCACAGAGCCCTCATGTCTTGGTTGATCATGGCTTCTCTCCCACTCAGCCGAAGTAGGTAGGAGTGTGTGGGAGATAGGAGCTTGCCGCTATACTTCTTTGAAAACCGATGAGGTTTTCATTTCAAGCCCCATCAAAGTTCCTCTCAGAGCCCTTGAGAAATCTCGAGAGGAGTGGTGGCAGCCGAGCGCCTGTGTCACATTGGAAATGAAAAGTGTTTGTGAGAACACATTAAAGAATAATAAACGCAATTGAACACCGAGGACTTCGCTTGGTCAGTATCCTAATAAATATGGAGATGAGCTCATTCTTCGAGATGAGAGTAAGTAATTTAATTTCCTCCTGGACTTCTGGGGGTTTTGGACTTCGCCGGTGCAAGTGCAACAGCCGAGGGAGGGATGCGGCATTCAGGACGCGTTGCGGAAATACTCAGCCGCCACTCCGGCTCGCCAAGTAATCATGACTGTGAAAAGGCTGCCATGGAGTGCATTAGGCTGGGTCACGGCAGATAGCATTTATCATTGACACCTCTTGGTTGGAAAGCTAAGTAGTGCCGAGTTGCGTCTTGATTTTTGAGTGACTTTGAGTAGCCTATCTGTGAAGTGGGCAATCCTGTTGAGCCTCGCCTGACGGATCTCCTTCACATGATCCACTTATGTCAAAGCGTATCGTCTGAGTCTCCAAAGAGCGTGGCTCTATATTCCCTTCAATATAGATCCCACAGGCTCACGTGTCCGATTAAGTTTAGGAACTTGTCTGGGGGTCGAGGTAGAACTGTTCGATGGGGGTTTGCATGAATTCAGATAGGTGTGTAGGGTTAAAGAAAGACTGAGGCTAGTTATCACCGAGTGAAGATTTATGTATAAATACTAAATACAATAATGTTGTACCTAAAATAAACTTAACTAATAAATATAAAAATTAAAAATATTTATATACTTATTTCATTTCAGCTTGTTGCCAAGGACTGAACTTAAATGACTAAAACTAAAAGTGAAAAAATGAATAAACATTATAAGTTTTTTTTTAAACAGAAACTATTAGAAATGACAATATCACACTATCATCTATCTATTTTTATAATTGTATTATTATTTTTATACATTCATAAATATATTTATATATTCATAATTAGTCTATATATTTATTATACATAAAATATGTATGGATATATTTGTCACAAATAAAAAAAATTAAATAAATAAAAATTATAGATTGTTAAATTATATATTTATTTGTATATCATACATTTTTTACGATTTAGATTCAATTTATTTAAATTATATACTAAATAATATATTAATAAGTAAAAATATATGAATTTATATATTTTGTGTGTGCGTGTGTGTGTGTGTGTGTGTGTGTGTGTAAATATATCACATTTGTTATATAGTTCAATTACAATTAAATATTAAAATTAAAATTATAAAAAGTTATAAAAAAAATTATAAACTGGTAAACTATTTAATTTTATATTTACTATCATTTATCTTTTTTTGCAATTGAATAATTGTATTTAAGTTACTTAGCTAAATATATTAATAATCATAAATATATAAAATATACTGTATATGCAGGTTTGTATATGTATATATTTTTTATTGAATTGCAATACAAAAATTAAGCATAAAAATTATTAATGTTATTTCATTGTATATTTAAAGTATATTTATTTTTATGTCATATATTTTCAATAATAAAAATGTAATATGTAATATATTTTGTTTTTTAATTTCATCTTTTTATTCATGGGTGGCACTTTTTGTTAGAAAATCAGTTCATACAAAATACTTTTATTATTTATGCGTTTAGTTATTGACTGAAAATATGTGTTGCCTTTGTTCTTTTAGCACTTTACCTATTCATCTAGCCAAAAGCCTATAACAGGTTGTTTAATGGCAAGTATCATTGTGACAACATGCCCCGCTATTGATCAGCATGTGTGAAATAAACTGCATCTTTTTTCCTGGTGAATAAGGATGGAAATGTTTAATAGCTTTTTTGTAGCCAAAACATGTTGTCTTTATGAAAACTGACTTCTAACAATAAACCTACCCTGAGAAATCACTGCAGCGAACTGTGACAACTAGCCCCGGTCTCAATTACTGTATATGTAAGTGTGCATGTGTCCAGCATGTCAGTTTTCCCCTGGTTCCCCTCGAAGGTCCTATATATATACATACACTCTAAAAAATGCTGGGTTGTTTTAACCCAACTTTGGGTCAAATATGGACTAACCCAACTGTTGGGTTAAAGCAACCCAGCATTTTTTAGAGTGTAGCTACAATCTACAATCACTTTTGTAAGAACAATTTCAAAATCCACCTGGCTGAAATATCAATTTAAATGCGCTTCTGAGTTCCACCTGCTTTGGGATTTTTTGGACCGTTTGTTGAAGAAGTGATTGATTGAATGAGTCTTCCTCGCCATGCCTGACTGACACATGGTAATTGTGAGCCCATATCTCAGCAAGCGAAGACTCGGCGCAATTGACGTGAAAATAAGGGCAGAGTCAAGAAATATCGCTCCATCCTCCTCCTCCGTTCGTTATTGTAGCTTTTCATATCATCAGCCTATAAAAGACGCACTCCGACGAAAGCTTGTTTTTAGATACGGATGCATTCAGGAGAATAAAGGCGCCCAAAATCACTGGCGCTAGAAAGGCTTTCTGAGTCACAGAGCCCTCATGTCTTGGTTG
>NW_015555896.1:97254-127254 GCF_001515605.1 Sinocyclocheilus anshuiensis | reverse complement strand
TCCTAATCAGCCATTAATGAGAAACAATTAACCGTCATAATCCTCCCAGCCAGCTCAAACAGGTCTAATGAAAGGTCACAAGCAGAAGGTTCAGCGCGAGATGCCTTTATCCAGATATACTGGGAACAAGATATATAGTCAGAATCAGTAGAGTAATCAACTTCAACTTAAAACCAGGATGCCTTTGTGAACGCAGTCGCTTCATCTCTGACTGATGGACCCCAAATTAAATCTTGACGTAGTCACGCAGTGCTGAATCACCTTTGATTTTCTTTTTATCTCTGATTTTCTCATGCTCGGTATGCTATCTCCTCTCTCTCTCTCATTTCCTGGTGCTTAAACCCCACAAAGTTCACCTCATTAACACAAAAGTTGTTCGCTTCCTTACATTTTACCTCAACTAGGCACAGACAGATTTCGTTGAATTTCAATAGTGCTGCTCAGAGGCACATAAATGAATCATAGTATAGAATTTCATAAAGAATAAGACCGCCAGCAGCTAGTTTCAGAATTTGAAACATGAGGCTCTGAATCCTGCTGTGGTCCTCAATAGTAGCTCCTCAGAAAGGGTCTCAGGGTGCCCATTATTTGCCCCCCTAACCACCAAGATCATAATAATCTTTTTGTTGAACTTAAAATGTTCATTTTGATGTCTAGAGTGGTGATTCAGAAAAGTGACAGGCATCTAAAATAAGGCAACAAAGTCTCTCGTTTGCATTTGGGTTTTTTACTCCAATGTAAATTCATCTTCCAGTTCCATTTTAGACTTATAATCTTTAAATGAACAACACAATAATATTTCGATTTTTTTTTTTCATTCATTCATTTTCATTAATGTTTTATCATGACCTAAATCAATTAAAAATCTATTAAATAAAATGAAATAGAAATATTAGATGAAAAAAACTTAATTGAAGCTGAACTGAAGTAGTAAAATTACTAAAGATACAAAAAATAATAAAGTTAAACAGAAAATGAAAAATGAAAATATAAAAATAAATTCTAATTTAACATTTTAATAATACTGCTGTTTATATCATAGTCATATATAATACTAAAATAACACACATATCACATTGTTACTTTTATTAATTATTTACAATTATTTATGTAATTTTTATTTATGATTTTAGTACAATGATTTATATTATATTATATTATATTATATATTATAATATATTATATTATCCTTATTTATTTTATTTTTTATTATTAAACATTATATAGTATTGTTTCAAAAAAGTGAATAGTGTACTCGGGTAAATTCACTTTTGTTGTTCAGTATATTCTGGTATTCATTTGAGCTGAATAAATTGGAAACAAATTGTACAAAATGGCAAAAAAAAAAAAAAAGAAGCAATTCAGATAGATTTACATTCTGTTTACAGAGTATTATTAAACTGAACATGTGCCACCCACTGTTCTGACAAATCCAACAGGAAAATGGAGCATACAAATGTAGAAAACAAAACAGATAAAAAAAATTTAAAAAAATCCAAACTGAAAGGCGTAAATACCATATTTAGAGCTTGTGAGACAAAAACTACAATGACTTTGAAACTTTTTGGCAATAACACAAAAGAGAAAAATGGATAAGTCATTTATTTTACATCCAGCAGGCGAAATTCAGTTACAGAAAGGAGGCGGGGTTTCACCCTCAAACTAGGTGGCAGGACTGATTTTTTTTTTGTCCGGCTGAAGATTTAAAATGCTTGTTGCTAGGCAACTGTACCACCGGTCCATCCCATAATAACACACTATGCAATTAGCCATGACTGGAGAGTGTATGTAGCCCCTGTCAAAAGAATAGAAAGTCATTATCTTCAACCTCATATCCAGGTTTTGCTTTGGGGAGCGAGTTTTCATTATTTTTGAATCCTCTTCAAAGTTAAGTGCATACTTTTCTTAAGTGCGTACTTTGTTGGAGCTTGTTGGCTTGCTTTTGCTCTACTTTAATGATTGCAATGGGTCTGTAAGTCCGTCTTTCACAAATCTTAAAGTCTTAAAGGTACACTCGGTATTTGTTTTGTTTATTTTACTTTCAATGAGCTAAGCTGGTTAGCATAGCCATGATATCTTCTGTTGGTAGATGCTTTAACAACACCATCTGGTTCTAAAAAGTATCTTTTTTCATAAATTGTCATTCAAAATTAGCCATGTATTAACTGCGAGTAAAATGTATTGCTAATATTTATAGCACATGGTTATTAGTGAAGAGTGAGGGACTGTTAACATTATTGTGGTGCCTAATGCTAAATGCTAATAGGCGTCTCCACTAGGGGTGTAACGATACATGTATTCGTACCGAACCGTCACGGTACGGACATCTCGGTTCGGTGCATGAGGCCTTACAATGAATACAGGCAATTCACCCTCAATCCAGAAGGGGACGCCCGCAGCAATGCAACGCTGTTTGATAACCGCCAGCAGAAGAACAGTGGATGGCATGAGTTGCGCACTTGAAAACAAAGCCCACTAGACAGTGACCATGTGCTGATTCTAAACGCGTCTCTCACTGACAAAGGAGTATACTTTAAAGGCTTAAAGGCAAAATATCTACCATAAGTACCAACTGTGCTGTCCAGTTAGCAATGCTGGAACTGATATGTTTTGTGTGTGTGCGCCGGCGCGATCACTTCAACTCGTTCCTTATACCAGCAGAATCAACTTAAAACACTCTGTCATTTATTGTCTTATTAATAATGCATCACTGTAAAAGGTCTACTTTTATTTGTGTACACACAATGAAAACAAAACATTGTGCTTTTGTAAAATAAAGAAAACAAATAGGATGTCGCTTTCTGCCATTTGAGTTTCCTTTCTGTGAACAAATTAAGCCTGTCACAAAAATGAACTGAAACTCAGCATATATAGGCTACGTCATTTTTTTCCCTTGTTTATCTGTTAACTAAATCAAATATATTTCAAGTATTTCTTTATTCCTTGTATGTATATATGTACTACAGATTTTATATATATAACATTATAATTTAATATAATATTTATTATTTTCAAATCTAGGCGGGAAAAATTGTAATTTGTACTACTGTCTGTTCAAAATAAATGAAAAGAAACTTAGCATAGTAGATTTGTTGTTTTTTTTCTTGTTGTATTGAAATTGTATCGAACCATGACCCCCGAACCGAGGTACACACCGAACCGTGACATCTGTGAACCGTTACACCCCTAGTCTCCACATATTATAAGGTGCGTCCGAATTCCATATACTGTTAGAGTAGATAGGCCTACTACATTTGAAAAGAAACGAAATTTGCGACCAAAATCACATACTAAATATGTACTACATTTGATTAAGAACGGAATTCGTGACTGTTAAGTATGTTTTATGAATGTGTAGCATGAATTTATTCTGGATGTATTACATTTGCCTTGTTGTCATCATCATGTGACCTACAGAATCAGTTGTATAACATCATTGCCATGGCCTCATGGGACAGTAAAGTGTCCATCATATGCACACTTCAGAATCTCGATGAAAATAGTAGGTCATTCGGGTACTTTTCGCCTGCTATTTAATGAAAGTATAAATTCAGACTCTGTTCACATACTGTTTTTCACCTACTATGTAGTAGGGGTTGAACGACTTCTGATTTTTTAAAGGAGCGATTGCGTGTGTGAATTAATTCTACCTGGCAGCGTCTCTCTACTAGTAGTGAAGCTGTGGAATTTAGTTATTAAGAAATATACTGAACTTTTGAAAATTTAACTTTTCAGTTTCTAAGCTATTTCATTGAGAAATCACAGAACAGTGTTGACAATACATTTCCGCGCTGAATGATTGTGCGCGTGTGATGTACGCGCTACTGTCTGTAACCTATGTGTGTGCGTTACAGTGCAGCAGCGCATTAGATTAGACCGGCGATTAACTTACCTGTTGTTAGGATTGAGTTGTGTTGGTTTGGGTGTTTTGGTCTCTTTTTCTCTGTGGCAGGTTCTGTGATTGGAGTGTGACTGGAGCGCACCTGATGCTCGTCATGGCTGTTATTTAAACCTGGTGTGAGAGTTCGTCAGGGCGGCTGCTCTTCTGTTGCTTGCTTAAAGCGTCATGGCAGAGCATTGAAGTCGACTAGTCGACTAGTCGGTGCAACCCCTACTATGTAGTAGGGAAGCAGGTAGTCTCGTGTCCATGGCAGCGTTCATTGGCCAAGGCCCGCCCATGAGGCCGTGTGACCGACATGTCAAATCACAGTTAGTTTAGTTGGAAATGGAAATGTCGCCATAATAACAAAGCATAGTGTGTAAAACTCTCGTATTTTAAAGATTCTATGCCGCGAACTTTACATTTTTCACATACTTTTGAAAATCCAGCGTTTAGTTGATCCTGATAAGCACTCGTCGTCACAGCTGTAAACACGACGGCTTTCGTCTTTCGTGAGGGGGTTTGGTGTCACGGCATCTTTGTTTCCAGGCGGAACATTAAAGAACGTGACACACACGTCTCCCGGAAATCCTGTATAATTCAACCAATCCGATGATGACTTCGAAACTGCTGAAGTGTTTCCACTTTTGTGTGCCGTATGCATCAGACGTTTAGCCAACGGTCCTGAGGCTGAGACTAGGAAGCAGGCATATTGGATGCAGAAACTTTCTTAGCTGCACTGGCCAATATTGAAGTTGTCTTGAACTGATACTGACACCTAGTGGTGTGGATGTAGTATCTCACAGAAGTTTTCAATTACCAGTGTTGTTTTAGAAATTATGTAGCCGTAATCAACTTTCAGGCTGGTTTGAATGATATGACTTTCTTTTGGCTGCACTGGCTAATACTGAAGTTGTCTTGAACTGATACTGACACCTGTGGTGTGGATGCAGATTTCAGTTACCAGCATCATTTTAGAAATAGCCATAATCAACAAGAGACTTTTTTATTAGGCTGATATGACTGCGGTTTTGTGTTCATACAAATATTTTTCAAAAAGTTTATTAGATTTTCTTTTTTTGTATGTATATTATGCCTTAAGACATCATTTGAACCTTGTTTTATCAAAATGTATGCAATATTTATTTTTGTCTAAAAGAGCTTTTTGCAAATTTGGTTAGTATAATATATATTTTACAAACAACATAATATTATAACACTTCATACAGACATTGAAGTAAGTTCAGCAAGCAAAAACTTACGCGAAGGGCTTCAATATACTGACAACAAAGCACACCACTGACTCCGACATTGGACCAAAATGTCACCGCAAGTAATTATACAGCACAGTTGAGTTCAGATTCAGATCTTTAAATCAGTTTGGCTCATTAATGGTCTGTCACACCAGCTCATCTGCATGCTCTCAACACCTAGATATAGAAACTCACAGCTAGGGTGATTCTCTCTTGCAGATATAAGCTCTTCATATATTAATTTATGGTAACAAGTCATAGATTAATAATTGAACATGTAGCCACAGTTTCCATCGGTCACAGTAGGGTTTTCATGACAATGAGGGTCAGCTCATTAAGTTTGGTGCAAGTTGTCACATTTAAGTGCTATAAATGTATATAATTTATTATTAATATGTGTTGCTAATGGCAATAGTTATGATAGTTGCACTTTTATTTGTTGTTCTTTGTGTTAAGTAAGTGTTCATGTACAGTGGGTACGGAAAGTATTCAGACCCCCTTAAATTGGGGTGCTGTGTGTACATTAATGAGGAAAAAAAATTAACTTAAATGATTTTAGCAAATGGCTGCAATATAACAAAGAGTGAAAAATTGAAGGGGGTCTGAATACTTTCCGTACCCACTGTATATATCATTAATGATATCAGTAATGATATTTAATATATATTTATCTGAAAATCCTGTTGCAATTCACCCAATATAGTGTCATTCAAATATCAATTAAATGGTGTGCGTTTAATAAACTGTATCTTGTTTCCTGTACAATAATGATAAACATGTCCAATGTAAAAAAGTGTGACAACTTGCCCCAGTCTTCCCTAAATCATGAACTGGCATTGTCATTGAGGAGATAAACCAGCGAAAGTGGCTTAAATTGTCAAATCTGTCTCATCTGAAAAGGTTCAGTCAGAGGAACAATGTCCTTGGAAGAGTTTCAGAAGATTGCAGGACTAATGATTAATGATGCCAGGCTAAAATCGTTTTACTATAAGATATTCTCCCTGCGTGCAAGGCATGTGCAAGTGTGTGTATTAGAAGGTACCAAATCACTAAAGCCTCAAAGCCTACAATGGCATTGTAATGTATATTGACTGCTAAATGATGCAAGAATATATTTAGGCTGAAAAAATAATGACAAATGTAAATAAAATAAATAAATAATGTCATTAATGAGTTAACGCTCTTTAACTCTGCCTTACATTTTGTTGTCAATAAACCTATATAACTAAATATCTCAGATTGAATTTTTATTCTGTTTGATGGCTTAGGAATGGGTATTTAGAGTCCCAAAATGATTTACTGTACAGTATATTCCTACAAAGATATTTTATGCCAAAGCTGTATTTTTTGATTAAGTCCCTGAGGATATAGCCAACATAAGAAAGATTTCAGCGAGCACTTTCTGTTATTTACTCCACCTGACGTCTTTCAAAACCTGTTTGACACAAAAGGATTTATTGCAGAATGTCCAAGCTGCTGTTTTTCATACAATGAAAGTGAATGGTGACGACTGCTCTCAGGAGAGATTTTAAATGCGTACTGACTTAAATTCCAGGCCGTTCCTCACAGAAGTTTTCAAATGACTTAAGAAGACATGGAAAATAGTGTTTGAAGAAGAAGAAGAAGAAGAAGTTTTATTTATATAGTGCCTTTCCATAGCTCAAGGTCACTTTACATAGTGCTAAACAAAACATTTGCACACCCATATACACAATACAAAACACATAAGGCCACATTATCCAAAATACATATTAAAAAGATACGTTTTTAGCTGAGTCTTGAATGTAGACAAAGATGGTATATTACGAAGTGTAAGGGGTAGCGAATTCCATAATTTCGGAGCATTAACACTAAATGACCTACCACCTACAGTGGACAGCCGAAAACGAGGAATGGACAAAAGACCAAGCTCAGATGATCTGAGAGACCGGGCAGGAGAATAGGAGTACAGTAGGTCAGACAGATATGGAGGCGCAAGACCATTTAATGCCTTAAACGTTAGAAGTAATATCTTAAAGTGAATACGTGATGCCACAGGTAGCCAGTGAAGATCATGCAGTAGAGGAGTAATGTGAGCAGAACGCCTGGTGGAGGTGAGAACTCTTGCTGCTGAGTTTTGAACATACTGTAACCTTGCAATAAGTTTTTTAGGCAGACCAAGAAATAGAGCATTGCAATAATCCAGACGTGATGTGATTAATGCATGAATTAAGATTTCAGCATCAGCTAGAGTTAGAGAAGATCGAAGACGTGCAATATTACGAAGATGGAAAAAAGAGGTTTTAACAACAGAAGAAATATGAGAGGCAAAAGATAGAGATGAGTCAAATAAGACACCAAGATTACGGACAGATGAAGCAGGCTTAACATGAGTTTGAGTCTTGTGGACAAATTTTATGATGCTTTATATTGCTTTTCCCCGTTTTTAACCCTGGTCTCCATCCACTTACAGTGTGAAGAAGAGAGCAGCTTGAACATTCTGCTAAATATCTCCTTTAGTGTTTTCTGGGCATGAAGTTGATTTGAAACAATATGAGGGTGAGTATATTGACTAAATGTAATTTTTTAAGTTAACTATCCCTTAATGGCTCAAATGTGGTAATCTATTGTGGTGTATTTATAAACAATACATATATATGGTTTAATACTAATTTAAATGAATTGGAAACACACAGTTATAGGTCAAATTGAAAAGAGATAAGAGAATTTTCTCTTTCAAATCAATCATCATCACTTGCACAGTTTGGCTGGTCAATGTTAATTCACAAAATTATTATTTTGTTAGTTAGCTACATAGGTATTTTATTAGTTTAGTTTTTTGTACAACATAAGATCTAAATACACTGAAAGACTAATCAAGGTGTGAAACTTCATTAAATTCTACACAACTGCAAGTAAATTCATAATTGACAGAGTACTGAATGATTGATGTGTTAACCAGTGATCTCATAAAATAAGAGAAGACTAGACCCTTCTACATTTCAACATTTTTTTCTTCTTTTTTCAAAGCCTGAAAAACACACATGGATAATTTATCGCTCCCTTGAAGGATGTCTCACATTTTTTTCTTCTTTTTTCAAAGCCTGAAAAACACACATGGATCATTTATCGCTCCCTTGAAGGATGTCTCGGGGGGAAAAAAATCCTTAAAATGTGCTACTAGTATGCAGCAAAGCAAACTAAGGTGAATGGGTCCTGAATTCCCAAGGGCTCTGATGACCGGAGGTGCATGTGAAAGCGGCTGCGCGCCAAACGGTACGTGAAGTTGAGAGAGAAAGACAATTGCGCAAAAGTGTTTCTGAATGAGCAGAAGGGAAAGTGGGGCAGCTCCCAAAGGACGTTCCTCATGCCTGCTTCGTCCTGTCAATCAAAAACCAAGATGAACGTGAAGGATCCGCCTTTTTCAAACATCCATCTGCACAAGAACCAGTACAGGAGGCGCCTCGGCTACTTTGGCTTTGCGTGGGAGCGGCCGGGCAAGGCTTCGGTAGGACGGCGTGGCCCTCAGCAGGAGTTCTTTGAGTCCGGCCCGGAATTCACGGCGGATCAGGCAATAGAGCACCGGGTTGAGGCAACTGTTTGTGTGGGCCAAGCACACAGTCAGCGGGAAAGCGTATGCCTGGGCATTGTAGAAGGCCTTGCTGAAGGGCACCAGGTCAAACTTAATAAGGACGCCCCACAGAGTCAGGGCCTGATTGGGCAACCAACACAAGAAGAATGACAGGACGACGATCACAACCGATTTGGTGACCTTCGAGCGCCGCTTGTGCCGCCCCTGCTCACTTTCGGAGCCCGCCACGCCACTAATCTTACGGCTTAGCACGATTCTTAGAAGTAAGAGATAGCAAACGGTGATCACCACCAGCGGGATCAGAAACCCAAGCAGGACCTTTTGCAACTGATACAGTCCTAGCAGCAACTGCGGGTCCCAGCTTCCCGTTTCAGGGAAGCGGACCAAGCACAGCTCCTCGTCTGTCGCAACTTGGGCTATCGTGGAATAAATTGCATGTGGGAGAGTTGCTATCAGGGAGACGACCCAAATGCCCAAGCTGATCCACTTGGCTGCAGCCGCCGCCGCTCGGCGACTGTGCATCTTCAGCGAGGACGCGATGGAATAGTACCTGGCCACGCTCATGGCGGTCAGGAAAAATACGCTGGCGTACATGTTCATAGTGGTGACCGAGCTGATGATTTTGCACATAACTTTGCCGAAGGGCCAGCGGAAGTCCAATGCTGTGTCTACGGCCCAGAACGGTAGGGTTAGGACGAACTGCAGGTCGGTTAGAGCCAGACCCATCACAAAGCAGTTGATGGAAGACTGCTTCTGCCGGTAGCGTGAGTGCAGCAGGTAGAGCGCCAGAGAGTTGCCTACAAGTCCCAGAGCGCACACCACTGAATAAATGAGGGCGATCATCACACGCACAGCCAAACTAGACCCATCACCTTGTAGCGTTGAACTAGACTCCTTTGTCAACAAATGCAGCCAGCAGCTTAAAGACAGGTTCCCGCTGGCAGCGTCCGTACAGTTGTCCAGCACCGCACTGGTGTCCAGTGTGTGCTCACATTCTCCCAGCTCCAGAGTTTGTGTGGTGTTATTCCTCTCCATGGCAGGCTCCCACTCAGTCCGTTGTCATTGTGAAATGATGCAAATGGAGAAACGAATCCATTCCTGTCATTTACCTCAAGTTCATTGTGACCACCGTACTTTGTCTGCCGGCATGTGTAATTACTTCACCGGCTGCGAGAGCGCCGTCTCATCAGTCCCTCTCTCTCGCGCACCTCTGTGCGCTCTACATCGCGCGCACATTCTTTTATACTCCGATGAGCATGACGTGCGTCCGCGCGCTGCTGAGGCACGCGCCGCTTTTATGTCGGACGCATACATATACGCGGTGCGTAATGAAACCTAGTTTTTACGTGTTGTGGTTCGTAATACTAAATGAATGTTAAAGTTTTTAAAAGTCATACGGATGAAGCTCAGTGACTTCGGTTCGGTTTTATACAGGAATGTTGTTTTGGATAAATGCATTATAGCTTAAAATACCTCAAATATAAGCTATGTCAATATGTCACTTAATCTTTTGTCACAATATCAATAATGCATTATATAAAATATAAGTGCTATTTGACATTTAGTTTCGATTTCTTAAAAATGTTACTGTTTAGAAAGTTTTTATACTATATATTACTATATATATATATATATATATATATATATATATATAATATTGTATATTATTGTATATAGTATATTCTTCTATGTATTCTATATTATGGCTTCTCTAAAATCAGCATCCACTAAATTATATATTTAGTTATATAAATATATATAGGCAATATAAATTTTCAATACGATTTAGAGTAGGGAAAAAAATTATGGAAAATTGTATCATACAAGGATCATATTTTTTTATAATTATATACAAAAAGTATGCAATCTAACCTTGGCATGTAATATTTTAAAAACAAAATCTATTCAAATATATTGCTCTCTCTCTCACACACACACACACACACACACACACACACAGACATACTTCATCTTTCTCACTCTATACGTGCTTGCGTGTGCTGAGCCCACCTCCAATTTAATTCACTCCAATTCAATTACTCCAATTTATTTCAGTCTTTCTCTTTCCATCCATGATAACTTCAGTCACACACAAGCTTTTTTCCCCCCACATTCACAGACTTTTAATTGCAACCCACAAATCTTGAAAGTAACTCAGAAATCCACACAATGAAAGTGATAACTTATTGATTTCAGACTATGGAGTCTTTCGTCTTTGTTGGGTTCATTTAGAAGATTACTGAGCCAAGAATTGCACAATTTTTGCCTTGAGGAGCACAGAGTTTGACATTTATTTGTACAAACTTTGTGCATCAAATCAGCGCCAGATTAATCAAGTAAAAATGCAGCTCTCTGACAGGTGCAATAGACGTGTGGACCTGGAGGCCAGGGGCCCAAGGGAGACATCAAAGCGAAGAGACACACCGCAGTCCTGTGGATGAAAGATGCAAGTTTATCTCCGAATGATTAAAGAGGCACTGAGTAAGATGGGAACCGTCCTGAAAAATAGTTTGTTCTTTATCAGAACCTGCTAAACCTGTTCACACAATTACATTTTAATATTATTACTGAGCTCAAGATTATGCATAATCTATACATCTTTTGTATTTTTTCCCAGTTTTCTTATCTAAAAGTGACTTGAAGTACCTCCCACACTGTTTTCTCATTCCTGAGCACTGAAGGTTATTCACTTTACAGTCCCTGATATGTCAAAGAAAAAATTAAGTTGACATTTACTTATTGACTCATTCGTATATGATAGAAATCTACACAAACTACTGCTTTTATGTCTAATCATTTGTGCGTCTCTTAAAGATTATGAAGTGCCTTTACATTGATAATGGGTCTAGCCACATAAAAACTGTATTTGTCAAGGATGCTCGTATTTGTTTTTACTGAGATAGGTTGTTCACCTGTTCTTCTCATCTGCACTGGCCTCATTCTGTCTCTCGTGACATCCAAATTGTGCTGAAAGGCATTTATGTGTTGACGTCGACCCAGAGTTGAAGACTGAGAGTTTACCATTTCATATGATGTATTTTACAACATTGGAAAAAGCAACAACAAAGCAACCCCATAAAATAGGTTGAAAGGCAATTCAACACAACGTTTTATTGAAAAATCATGATTTGTTATCAAAAGCAATTATGCACACTAACTTGTTCTTAGTCCATAAAAAACTACTTCAGCCTTCAGATTAATACCCATAAAGCAAAACTGTCTTCAAAGAGAAGACAAACACAAGGCAGTACTTTAGGACAAACTTGCTGAAGGATTCAAAATGTAAAATTCATGATTTGGAATGAGCTGATTTTGTATTATTATTCACCTCAGCTGTAGTGCAAGTAATACACTGGCAGAGCAGATGGTTCAAACCTCTAGTGATCACAGCCATAATATATACAGTGGAGTCCAAAAGTGATGCTACATCTGGGATTTTAATTAATAATTTAATAACCTTTAATCTGGGGGAAAAAGTAAAATAAATACTACATATCTGACATTTGAAAATGTTAGTCAGATTTCATTGCTTGCATTGAACTTTTGAATGCATTCTTTTTTATTTCAACTTTTCACTCAAATTGTTATTTTTATGTACATTTTATTATACACGACGCTCTGAATACTTGATTCTAATTGGTCAATCACGTCATCGAGCAGCCTGATATTTCCAAATATTATGATATTTCCACAGCAATATTATTTCAGCATTCGTCTAGTCCGATTGTTTTGTACGTTGTATAGTGGACTATTTTTTTCATAGCTGAAGATTTACAGGTAAGATTGTAAAATATTCCATATCAATATGCCATGTTTATTTAGAGTGTAGCCTAATGGATGTACAAGATAATGTACTCTCAGTCAGCCAGTTATTCTCGCAAAAATAATTATTTAAAATAAACATTTTGTTTGGACCCCACTGCATTTTAACGAAAAGTAAAGATTATCTGCTTAAGGCAATCTTAAAACGTGAGCGAATGCATTTCCAGCATTCCAAATCAACAGATAAAATTGGACTTCTTATTTTATCCAAAGTTTGATAATATATAAATAAGCAGCTATGTACTGTATCTTTTAAAATTACTTAAGCAGAAAGAAGAAAAAAGAGCTTCCAGCAATCTGTTGGCTGGCTCCCGTCTTCAAAAGCGCTGTTAAAGGAGTTTTGACAAATCCCCGGGTAAATCCCCTTCTGCCCTTCACATATCATCAGCATGAGGACTCCGCCGTGAGCCGCGTCGTGGATTCAAGGTCACTGTCGCTACATGCGCAGTGATGGGGTCTCCATGGTGATGCTCGTCATGCTGGTCTAAACTGTGGTTGTGAGATTCAGAATCGTAATTGGTGAATTCTGGTCTCCTGTGAAGTCCTCCCAGCAGCGACGCTATCTCTGCCATACTTTTATCCTCAGAGAAGCGCGGGAGCATGTTGGAGTTCTCCGACGCGGAGAACGGATGCTCCAGGGCGCGCAGCACGCGAGAAGACTGAAGGTTGTGCAGTGACCGTGACTGAACTGAAAGGGGTTAAAGAAAATGTACAGATAAATACAAATAAATGTAGCCTACACTCTCACTAGTTTAAGTAATTCATCTATTAACAATTAACAACAGTGTCTATACATAAATCACGAGAGAATTCTTTCATTGTTCTCCTCTTATGTCGGTCGTGAAAATTCCCGCCACAGTGTCATTTCCAACACATCACCAAATCCTGTTGTAATTACGTTCTGTAACGTAAATTAATTTGTAAACTTTTATGTGAATAACATGGCCGACTCCTTTTGTCTTGCTAAGGCTCAATTCTGAGCTAGCAGTTTGTATAATAAATACACAAAAAAATTGTATTTTCACACGTTTTGCATCATTTGATGCACACTGAAAATATGATGTTCACAAAGGATAGGCCTATTTATCTAAATTTCTCTTTAGAAATCTATTTAGTTATGCTATTATTACGAAGAAAACAGATCCTAGACCAGGAGTTATCGGCAGCTTTTCCATCTAAAAGCAATCAGTAAGACTATTATACACTATGAGTTAGACTATTATACACTAAAGTCTGACTATCCCCCTCGGTCCGGTGAGGGGGCACAGGGATTTTCCCCTGTTCTTTTTTCCTGAACTTCAACCATCCACTTCAAAAGAGCTCAACAAGACGCTAATCGAACAATACTGTGACCAAGTGCACCAAAATTTTAACCATGCCCTATGCTTAGCCTGCAGAATAAGAATTGATTCCCTTCAGAAACACTGACAGCAGTTTGATGAGGACAAATTACAGCTTTTCTTCTACGCCGTTGATTCAACGTGTGGGAAACATGACTAAGCTGTTTGCCATTCTTCCAGTCCGCGTCACCTCTCTTCAGTACTTCCAATAACTGTCACAAGGTTTCAGTCCAAGCCTATATGGCTTGTCAACCAAATGATACATTACACAGATTGAAGAACCCCTTGTTCTTCAAGCATGACATTTTCCTCTCAAGTTAGCGGCGAGAGGATATAAGGTAGTTGTAATGGGTTTTTCCCCACAAGGACTGGATGGAGATGTTTTGGCCAGAAAACTCACCTCTCATTGGGCTGAAGTCTCCATGTTGGCTGACCTTGGTCTCTGTGAAGGGCTTCAGATTGGGCAGCAGAATCAAGGTGAAAGACAGAAGCAGCACCTGAGGGACAGAGGCAGATGGAAAGCTTGAGTGTAGCAGCACGGAAGGCCATTAGTGAAGCACAACTTTGATGTAACGTATTTTTGGGGTATGTTCTCAAGTAGCTGTAGATCGGAGTTTCTTGTTATGTGATTATTTAGTTCCCAAGCCTCCTTCATGTTGAGGAACACTGATGATTGCTTTAAATGATAGTTCACCCAAAAATGAAAATTATATCATTAATTACTTACCCTCATGTCATTTCAAACCCGTAAGACCTTTGCTCATCTTTGGAACACAAATTGAGATGTTTTTGATGAAATCTGAGAGCTTTCTGACCCTAAAAATTTATGGTTGGACCACTGATGTCACATGGACTATTTTAACAATGTCCTTACTATCTTTCTGGGCTTTGAACATGTCAGTTGCATTGCTGTCTATGCAGGGTCAGAAAGCTCTCGTATTTCATAAAAAATATCTTGATATTTGTTCGGAAGATGAACAAAGGTCTTACGGGTTTGGAACGAGTAATTAATAGCTATGTATCCATCCACCTATTTTTATGCGTATTTAAGGATAAACTTTTCATCCGATAAGAAACAATGCGCATAAACTACGATGGAAACGCATTTTCCGAATAAATTCCGCCATGCGCATTGAAAAAGTCATGTGATTTTGCGCTATGAGATGGGATAAATTGACTAACCAGCGGACCGATCTCGTTCACAGCATCTATATGTTGTTTTGGTCGTTCTGAAATGCCTTAGGAAAGTCTGTCATCAAAGTATTTCTGTATAATTACTGTCTTACATGACTGCTTTCCCAAACAGCAGGCATCCACCCCTAAATGCAATGGCCGCATTTATTGTGTTACGTCTGCTCTCTCTGAAGCGCAAGTAATTTATTACATATGAAAATTATTATATTCAGTGGCTTCTCCTAGTTTTCTTAGAGATATTTAGTGCCAGTTTATCAGGAAGTGACGATTTTGTTCTCTTTGACTCGTTGGATGGAAACGGTGCTTTATTCGCAAATGTTTTATGCGATATTCCAGTTTTGCGCATAAGTTAAATTTGCATCTTTGGATGCAAACATAGCTATTGACAGAATTTTCATTTTTGAGCGAACTATCCCTTTAAGAGCATTTGTCAGTCAAAGTCTTGACTAGTCATAAGACACAATGAAATGTACCTTAGTGTGAGACTTTTTTGTACCTTATGTACCTTAGTGTGAGTCAATTTTTTACATTTACTCAATTGAAGTCAACCAGAAATGGCAATTTCAATTAATATTACTTGTGTAATGACAAAGATCAAGCGTAGCGTTAGTTCTGGCAGGTCATGTTAGTCAAGCTTGCATCAGCTGACCTTCAGCTGATCCCCATCTACCTATGGGAATACGACACCTATCTAAGCATTCATATATAAGGTCCCTCAGTATTATCAGCAGTTTTCGCATTGCTCAATTGCTAATTAGCCTCCTCCATCCCCAACTCCTCCTCTGTCAGTCGGGATTCAGCCTTCTGATTCTCCTTGAATCAGTCTAATTCTAAAATGTGTACATAAAATGATTGAACTTTAACAATATCTGCAATACATTTATGTTAGTTCTGTTCTGTTTACCCTGGGGGGTTATCACTGCTCTCCCTGCTCTCATCCATGCTAGGCTGCATGGAGGCGCAGGGAGTTCTTGCCCAGAACAGAACCATTCCGCCAATCCAAACTGTATGCTAATTGTCAATCATCTTTGACGATAGTGGTCCTGACAGAACTAAATTTTCATGAGCCATTACACCCATCTTCAGTGTCAAATAATCCTTCAGAAATGTGCTCAAGAAACATTTCTTCTTATTAGTGTCATAATGAAAACAATGCTACTTAGTATTTTTTGTGATACTTTTTTTCCCAGGATACTTTAATGAACAGAAAGTACAAAAAAAAAAAAAATCAAATTACATAATTTGGCATTTGAAACATATCAGTCTGATTTTGAGAGGCTTGAAATTATTGAGATTATTTCATTCTTGTGACAGGATAAAATAATAATAAGAATCAGAAATATAGACATAGTAAGCAACAACAAATATGGGAAGTACTTAAGTATAGACACCAATTCTCACTTATAACTAGCTGTTTAGTAGCATGCATATTACTAGGATATTGGCTGTTTATTAGTACTTATAAAGCACATATTCTGGATGACCATATTCTACATCCTTAATCCTACCCAACACTTAAACGTATCTACTTAACTACTAATAAGCAGTAATTAGGAGTTTATTTAGACAAAAGTTAATAGTGAGAACTGGACCTAAAAGTGTGACCCAAATCTGCATGTAGGTTTTTTTTTTTTTTTTTTCAATTTTAAAAAGTAATCTTGTTTCATCTTTCTTTCCTTACAGTGTACAGTTTGTATTTGTTTTGCATCTTTCTAGGGAATTTTTCTTGGCACTGAATTTGGATTGCTTACGGTGGGTTGTGGGTTGAGGCAATGTTTTCTGTAAAATTGCTTTGAAACTATTCATGAATCTGTAAATAAATGGCTCTAATTGGAAATGCTTCTCTTCAGGTTTATACATCTAAAAGCATAGATAATATTTTCCAGACCATTTTTCAATAATTTATTGGAATCCAGTTTAATTCATTAAAAAATAAACATTTTACAAACGTGCTTCATATTTTAATTACGCAATAAATATGCGTCTCTATAAGGGTTTGTTTAAAAGTCAACATCAGTTGCAATTTCTGTTTCTTTTAAAGGACATGTACTGATAAATCATTCAAAAGGAGACCAAGAATGTGTGTTTGAGTCTTCTTTGGTTTTGTGTTATATATCTCTTCTATATAAAGATGTTTGTGGTGAAAACACATTGACTTTGAGAGAAAACTGAGAGAAAACAGTGGCAAGGGTCAGAGAAAATGCTATGTGTTATGTATGTGTGCAGCGTGTGATTTTAAATGCCCAAACCGTGATTACTGTATGCCTAGATCTTTCATGTGCTAATATCTCTTCTTTTAACCCTTACCAGAATGCAGGTCCCAGTCTGGGCCGTTTTGTTGGATCCATTCATGACCATCACCTGCAGCTGACGCAGTTGTTCCATCAGGGAGCTGAAATGGAGAGAGCGGGGTAAAAGTTCAATTTCAGGAGCCTGACTGGAGTGTGAAGATTACCAAGTAAATGATTCCCTCACATGTTGCATTTCTCCAGCTGGAAGACTTTCCTCTGCAGATCCTGGTTGTGTGTGCTGCATGCCACCATCCTACGAAAACAGATTTCCCATAAGAACCATGTAAAAGAAAACAGGTTGCAATCAATTCCACTCTCAGGTTAATTCTCATACACAGCATGTGAACTTCCACCTGGTATTTTGCCAGGGGGTTTGTGTTCAGTAGTTGCAAATTTCATCAACTCGGATTATGATTTTTACTCCATGATTCGACACACGTAGCTTCCACTTTTGCTTCATTTGTTCGAGCACAACCGTTGATACCTGCTCTCCAGGCTGTCGATGTATTCTTTCTTCTTCTTCCTGCTCTCTTGGGCTGACTGCTTGTTGCGGATCTTTCGGCGGATTTTCTTCAGAATCCTTTCCTCGTACTTGATCACGGGAGGGAAGCAGAAACATTGAGCTACAAAGACAATCGGCTGCACTCTACTATTATGGTGTAATTGCCAACTGACGGTACCTTGGTAAGCAGGAACTGATTTGGCAGAGTCAGTCCTTCCTTGGCAAGTAGTCGTTTCTCATCCTCTGTGAGAACCAGCTCCTGGTAGGACTGCTGGGTCGCCTTTGTGGCCTGGAATATCAAATAGACAAGAAAGTAACAAATCCAATCAATGTCTCTGTGTGCCTGGATGGTCAGAAACCTATCGAGTTCACCTTTTATCTGCACTCAAGTTCACCTTTTCCCTATTCTGCCATGTGTGCTTTACCTAGCTTCATGCCTGAGTGCAAACTCACAGGCTCTGGTGTGCCAGATAGCAGCAGGTCCTTGACAGTAAGAGGGAATCCAGTGTTCGGTTGTGCCTGTGGTGTTTCAGATGCACGCTGCATCCCTCCGGCCCTGTCTGGGAGGAAGCCAGTCTCCCAGCCATCTGCAGCAACAGATAATACTATTTATCCTTCGTGGTTTGCGTGTGTATAGATTCACAAAGCTCAGGAATAGGGGCTTATCTTCAGAACGTGTAGCAAAACAGGGCACAATGCAGTGAATCAATAAGTGGGAGGCTAATCATCTGTGTTTACAGAGTCTCGAGTCACCAGGAAGATTCGCTTCACGAATACTTCATACTCACTGAAATTAAATGGTAAGTTGGTGTCGAGATTGTGTTGCGCCTGGGATACGACGATGCGAGGCTCCAAAGGAGGGCTTGTGGTTGGCGGCGGACTGTCGATGTGATCCGAATGAGGATCTTCGCTGATTCCGCTGTCGCTAGGAGAGGGCGACCAAACTGGAGATCCAGAAACAGAGTCATACCCACCTAAAAGTGCGTTGAAGAAGTCCTCGTTACCCTGAGCGGGCATCATCATCTGGCAATCGAGAATACAAGATGGTGAATGATGAGATGTTGAATTATTTCTTTTGCGGAACACAAAAGAAGATTTTGAACAATTTTAAAGAACTGTTTTCGTCAAAAACATTCTTCAGAATATCTTCTTTTGTGTTCTGCACAAGGAATAAAGACAAAAAGATTTGGAATGACATTAGGGTAAGTAAATTATCATTTTCATGTTGGGAATAAATTTCCTTTATGTTAAACTTCGAAGAATTGAAAAAACTTGGAAGACGCCAGACTTACATGAGGATCTTGAACTGGCCAAAGCTGATCGATTTGTGGTCCCATAGTCTCATGCCGTAAGATGCCGTCATTCTTATCAAAGAGCAAATCGAGTAGTTCTAACCCTTCACCACCCTGAGATAGTGAATATAATTGTTGTATATATCATTTGTTGCCAGTGGGATTCAATGGAAAAGACAGAAAATGGACCAAAGCGCCAAAACAGTTAAAAAGCAAGCAAATGTTGAAACAAGATAACTTTTCTATTTTTCTGAACTGTGCTCTGTATGAGATATTACACAGGCAGACTAGATAACACAGGCTACGTTTAATATTAATTTCTCATACAAAACCAGTTCAAATTCAAAACATCAGGACTTGCCTGGTCTGAATAGTGCTCCATTACTGTGACCCAGGGGTAACGCAGTCTAAAATATCCTTGAAAAAATGCCAAAAATGGGGCAAAACCAAAATATCTGTCAATCCTTACTCTGTCTTTGTCCCTCTGCTCACCCAGAACAAAGTTCGAACTCCAACGCAACAATCAGGTCATCATCCTCAGTTCTGCATTTGATTGGCTGTTCTTTGTAGGGATGTAAGATAAAAAATGTGGGAACACCCTGGAGAAATAGCACAGTTTGTATTTCAGCCAAACATACAGCAACTTCTGTGTTAGACAGTATCAAGTAAAAATCTATAGCAATCATATAATCAGCTCACGTCATACCAGGTAAAGTGCATCAAAAGGGCAAACTCACATTTTTTTTGCATTTTTTTTTTTTTGCCCAACAGCGAACCACACTTCCCTTCTCATCTCCGGAAAAATCATTCCTTAGAATTACTTCAATGTTTCAGTGCACTTGCAAGTAAGAGTTTCAGGCATTTGTTATGGGAAAACACCTGATGCAGAGCCAGTTCAAAGGTCATATTTTCCCTTCTGTCTGACGTAATTCGACCTTTCACACAGTTTTGATAATCAAGAAATATATAATATACATAATAAACATTATAATTATTATTGCTAGTTGTAGAAAGTAATTATTTTCAATGTATTTTTTATTTATTGTTTTTGAATGGTAAAGATGTTTTGAATCATGCATATATACATTACTATTATTATTATTAGTTTTACAGTGTAATTACTTTTTATTATATTTATTTGATTTCTAATCATTTGAATTATTATTAACTAATTCTATTATTAATTATACTGCTTCTCGGACTTCACCAGACTATTCATTTTATTTTTTAATGGTAGAGATATGTTGCCATCTGAGCTGTTTTGAGTCATGCATATATATTTATACAATATTATTATTGCTATTTATACAATGTAAATATTTTTTTCTTTTTATTTGAATTATTAATTAGTATTTTATTTTAATTAGTATTAAAATGATACTTTTCTGACTTCACCAGATAATTTTGTTTTGTTTTTATTTATCTAATATTGGCTACTGCTTGTCCGCCTTTACGAGACTTGACTGTTGTATATGGCATAATTTTTGTATTTATTTCTGAACACTAAAGACCTGTTCTTATCCTGTTCATGACGTTGGAGCTGCTTTGAGTCACGCAGGAACAACTATCATCTCATCAGGCACAGTGTGTCTTCTCTTAAAGCAAGTCTATCTCCATCTACTCTTATTTCATCACCTGCCACACAAAACTTTGAAGCTGAACAGGCTCATCCAACTTTGAAAGCTATCGTGATTTACTAGGAATCATCTATTGTGTAGAGGAGATCTATGGTGTATAGATAGGCTTTGTTGAAATTTACCAGAGCCTTTTCTTTGCTTACTCTTCATTAGCAAGCACAGATTCAGTCATCAATTAAGGCACAATGTCATTTGTATGCAGGGTAACTTTAAACATGCATTAATGGCACCGTCAGATTTACGTGTGTCCACTGCGCTTACTCACCATCAAAGTTAGCAGCGTCACGCACACGGTTCAAAGCATCAGCCACCATTTTACAAAGCACTCACGTACCTCTCCACAAGAGACATAATTAGATGGTGGAATTTCTACATGGAGTGTCAATTTCAGGGAAAGTTTGAAGGAAAACTGAAGGACGGACCGTTTTCCTGGATGTTTCCCCCTCTTCTTCAATACATCAGTGTCTTTTCCATAAAAGTATTGTTTACTAAAATGAAAGCCTTTTTGAAACATCACAGTTTCTCAAAAATCAATGGCAAATTAAGAGGCTTCGAATGTGACGCACAGATTTTTCCACGCCGTTTCTATTAAGGCCTAATGACTCAGGCAAGGACACCTAACGAATTGAAAATATTGGACACTTTTTCCTAATTTTAAGCAATATTTTATAGGGATAGTTCTCCCCACAAATGAAAATTACCATGATTTACTCACTCACCCTCAAGCCATAGGTGAATACGACTTTCTTATTTCAGACAAATACAATCAGAGTTATATTAAAAAAATGTCCTGGCTCTTCCCAGCTTTATAATGGAAGTGAATGGGCGTTGGGATTTTGAAGTCCAATAAAATGCATCCATCCATCATAAAAAGTGCTCCACATGGCTCCTGGGGGTTAATAAAGGCCTTCTGAAGTGAATCAACACATTTGTGTAAGAAAAATATCCATCTCCGGTGAGAAGTTATACAAACAAATACAATGTTTGTTCAAAGATAACAGGTCTTTAATACTATTCTCAAAACTTTAGCACAAAGAAATTATGAATACATCGTTTAGGGAAAGTTTTCTCTGAAACGTTTTAGTTGGAGGTTCGTCTTACACTTTTTAAAAAAAAATGTTACAACTTGTTTTGGAACATTCAGAAAACATTAAAAACTAACATTCCCACCATGTCTACTAGTAGGATGGCGGCGCGTTCACACGCTGCGGCTTCTCTCTCTCCCGACAGAAGGGTGTTTTCGTGTTTTTTGTCTTGTGAGTCGCAGTGTTTTTGTACGTATTCGTCGCGTCTATCTGTCTCTAAGCGCGCATACAGTCGTGAGTTTCTGCTCGATGTCGGCAGAACCACATTTTTAGGACTCTCCCACTCCCCCCTCCCAAATACACACACACACTGTCACTTTAATCAGTCTGAATAAGCTCTTTTGCACTACAGTCATTATATCTGCACGGTTATTTACGTCACTGGTTTGCACTCTATCTGCCATGCGCATTATGCTGCTTTATATATTTTTTTACATTTTACCTTATTTGTATAATTGTATAGTTGTATTTTATATTTAAATCTGTATCTATCTGTATTTATGTTCTACTGTTAGTGTTATCTGTATGCACCAAGGGTCTGAGAGTAACGCAATTTCAATTCTCTGTGTGTATGTGCTGTACATGTGGAAGAATTGACAATAAAGCAGACTTGAGATGTCTGCATTAAGATAAAACAAAATGTTCTCTCACCGTTTGCATAACCAAAAAAACTGTAAAACATAAAAAAAAATGGACTTCTCAATGTTTAGAGAACATTCCGAAATAACATTTTCATAACTTAATGGGAATGTTAGCAAAACATTCATAGAACACATTTTTGTTATCTGGAATGTAATATAAAACCATATAACGGCAAAGAACAAATGAAGAAGAAACTAAATGTGAGCTGTCAAAGAGAATTCTGAGAATGTCAGTTTATGTTTTTTTTTTCACTGTAAATTATAAGATGAATTATTATTTTCTTTTTCACTTACAAAAACTACATTTAACAGTATTTTACTGTAAAATTAAATGAAATGAACTTGCGGGTTACCAATTGACAGGTTTTTACCATACCATTTTTACCATTAAAATAATTCTCTTTTTTTACTTAGCCAGTGACACTGAAAAGTACTTAACTAAGCATAAGCAGCCGTAACCAACATCCCATGAATGCGCAGACTGAAAAAAAATATTTTCAGCTCACTTCATTTATTGACTGATACTTTTAGCCACTCAGACGGTTTGAAGGTTCATGCGCCTGACCAAGTCGCTCTTTTCTGTCACTTTGATTTCATCTCAAGACAGACTGATGGTGTCCAATTGTGTCACTGTCAAAAAAACGTCTGTTCTCGGTTTGATTAAAATGGTTGTATTCAGTGAACTTGTGACCTTGACGTGGTTGCAGTCTCTTCTTCCTCCCGTACACCTCTCAACAACAGTGAAGATTGTTGTCACATAGATGGTAAGAGCACAAATGCAATTGTATACTTTTTTTCTCTACTTCACATGCAATCCATGTGGGCGCTGTAACCATCTGGATGTTCCAGCCCCGCGAACCTGTAGAATAGGCTGCAAGACAAACAAAAATAGAGCACAAAGCGTTTAGAAATGAAACATTCTCACTCTGAAGTGCAAAGCCTGTCATTATAGTTGAGTGCATGCATCAAGCTGCTCTTATGCCCTTGGCTTCAAAGCAAATGCATGACCCAGCCAAAGCATGCAATGTGCTGAATCACATATTCAATCCAGCTGTAACGTACTTTATCTGCCAGCTTTTTCCAGGTTACAGGACTACCATTGAATGTGAATCTTGCAGGCAGGACTGGTGCTATGGGGATGTTTGTGGGCGTTAAACATCCTAAGTTTAAAAGGTCATTGATGAATAAGGATGTCTGTGATAATACAAAGGTGAAATCGTTAAAAAATTCTGTTTAAAAAAAGTGTCAAGTTCTTAGAAATGTTTTTATACAAATTGTATACATTTTCAAAAAAAAAATGTTTACACCATTTTCAAAATAGTCACTCTTAAGTAAAAAGTAATCTTAGTCATAATTTGAAAGCTTTTAAACATTTTTCAAAGGTATATAAAAAAAAACTTTAAAACTTACACTAACTCCATGAACAGATACTGACCTTTTCATATATGTCATAGGTAGGTAGGTAGATAATGCTAAACTACTTCTGCCAAATCTGAGCATCCTCAGTTGAAATGTAATAGTCATTTTTGACATGGAAATGAGGCTGTGAGGGACAGAATTACAGTGCGTTCAATGGTTAACAACATACCGATTGTTTCGCTGACGAGCCCATACGTACGTCTGCAAGATGTCTGTTAAAGATCTCTTGATCTGGAAAGCATCTGCTCTGTACAAACCTCTGGCAGATTTCAACGTCTCGGTTAAGTATAGACCCGATATAGTCCGGCTATGTGTAACCCACTTCTAGCCCAAATAACCTTGAATTTGGTTTCATGTCATTTTTTGGCAAAATAACTTGTGAGATGTATGATATTCCATCATGTAAGCAAAATCAACAGCGTTTACAGGGTGTTTGGTTTCATTTCTTTGATATGTTTAATACGTAGCCTGTGCATAGCCACGATTTAGCTCGTAGTCAGAGCAGCTATCTGTAGCCCACTTATAGTCACTGTAGTTTTTGGCCAGACAGCGCATGAGATGGTTGATATCCCATCATGTTCGCAGTGTCAATAATATCTACAAAGATATATAAGTGTCATTTCATGACATGGTCTATATGTAGCCACGATTTAGCTCTAAATTGGACGGTCTACGTGTAGTCTGCTTTTAGCCCACCTGGCGAAATCGAGGCAATCTGCGGTCTAATTTTAACGGCTTGGCTATAGCCCTATCTATACCTGTAACCAGACCAGCGATGAGCATGGCCAAAATAGCCTTAAAATTGTTTACATGTGCAGTTTATCAAATCCACGTATAATCAATTTAGCTCTAAATTGGACAGGCTACGTATAGTCTGCTTTTAGCCCACCTGGCGAAATCGAGGCAATCTGTGGTCTAATTTTAACGGCTTGGCTATAGCCCTATACCAGTAACCAGACCAGCGATGAGCATGGCCAAAATAGCCTTAAAATTGTTTACATGTCATTTTCGCCCATGCAGCTTCTTATCAAATGCAAGTAAACTTTTGAAACATTTAAATTAGCATTATTTTATTTTATTATTTTGCAGCATTATTAAATATACCATTATTTATTATGCCAAAAATAATGCTAATTTAAAAGTTTCAAAAGTTTACTTGCATTTGATAATATGATGTCATGCATCCCACAAGCTGTTACATGTTACATTCATACACATTATACGATATTATTGATATTCGGCATTTATATTTATACATATATATTATTGATATTTTCATTTATAAATAAAAATGCAATTACAATTCCCAACCGCTAGATTGCAATTGTAGCCCTACTGAGACATGACTACTGGCAACGCGAGACATGAGAGTTACAGATCAGTGTTGTGGTTTGAATTTTTTTTACGTGAGAGGGCACTAAGTTTACTTGTTGGAGAGCAGCGGGCAAACAACAAACGATAAAGGACATTCCTACTTGGACTTGTAAGTATCTGTTTTTTCGTTTTGACACGTGTTCATTATTTAACTATATTATTTGTTATCATGTTTAGGAACCGTGACATTTTAGTGAAGGGAGCAGATCGTAGTTGATAGTGATCCATGACCAGTTTTTTTTTTCTTTCTTATTTGGCAGATGCTGTGATGACCAACTTCCCGGCAGCAACAGAGTTGGACTTGAGGAATGCAGTTGGGAGGCATTTTAAACAAGAAATAAAACCAATAATTAATAATTTCCTTTAAGTTCACTGTTGGTTGTTTTATTTGTTAAAATAAGTAAACCAACAAAAGGATTAACCTTTTTTTTGAATCGCATCATATGACCCCTTTAAGTGTGATAACATGCTCTTGATTTGTATTAGATTTTTTTTCTTTTAAATAACTTAAGATTTAAAATATTTTATTTTTTCATTTTTATATTTTTATTATCTTAAGTTGTTAAAAACTCCAGATTTTTTTATCATAATATTTATATTATGTGTATTGTATTTATAACATTTTATTTTGTCATTAATTCTTTTGTATTTTTATCATTTTGTATTGTCTTAAGTTGTTAAAAATGTTATTTTTCTTAATAAAAGCTGTATGTATGGATTGCCATTTTGTTGTCTATTAGATGTATATATGTAGTCGTTTAATAGCCGTCTAATTGATGACTAGTCTATTCTTGGGCTATGATTAGACGTCTATTAGATTTTCACTGACAGCCCAAATTTAGCCTCGTTTTAGCCTAGACGTCTAGGCTATATTTAGACCTCTAATAGACTGTCTTTTAAACGCAAAATTGCTTGCTGGGCAGTTTTACATATATTCTAAATCAAAAACACCTTAAAGACATCTAATAAACGTATATTTGACGTCTGATAAGAAACGTCCTATAGACATATTGCAGATGACCAAACGCTCTTAAAAATGTCTTGCTGATGTAAATGCAGACGTCAAATAGACGTCCCCGAGATGTACGTGTGCTATCAGGGAAATGTCTATCTGAAAACTTAAGTAGACAAAAACTCCATAAAACAGTTTTAAAAGTGAGTTGTGAAAATTACATGATTTAAGACTTTTATACAGGGCTTGTTATTGTGAAGGCTGTGTCTGTTCCACACAGCCTCGTTTTTATTCGTGTTAAATTCAATATGGTGTCTAACCTGCAAAGGAGATTTCGATTACTTAATTCCAACCAAAACACATAGCCTACAGTATCTCCACATCAATACATGATCTGTCAAAATATATGATTTACATCCCCATCACCTTTAGCATCACTTTTTACCCACAGTTCCATACTGTCCAATCAAAACCGCGTGAGAACCTTAAAAAAATAAGTGCTTGATAGTGTGTAAATCAGTTTGCAAGACTTTGGAGACATTATAACACAGGGTTTGTGAATTTAGTGACGAGGCGCCACCTGCTGGTCGAATGCCTGCTTTATATGAAGGAAACCGTTTAAAAGGTTTAAATTATCCATTTCTCAATTTCATGTGCCTGTAATTTACTGTAATTCAATTATATTTTATCGCGTTGTATACCCTGTTCTCTACGTTTTCTGTCATCCTGGAACAATGATACTACACCTTTAAATGTGAGCCATGGCCCGACGTCATCACGTACAATACGTACGGCGCGCGCTTGATATATATTCATGAGAGTTGCTTCTCTCTCTCTCTCTCTCTCTCTCTCTCTCGCTGTCTCTCGCCTGTGTCTCAACGTGACAGGCGGTGTAAAACTGAGTTCACCGTTAAACGAATCCAAAAACATCGGGCGAAATGGTGAGTCGATATATGATGGCATTTACTTTATGCGTTAATTATCTTCTAAAGTTTGATATTTTGTCACTATTTAAGTGCTTGGAGTGGTTGAATTTGATTTAATAATGAGGATTCTGTACGAGACACTTCTGACACGCTGATCAGCATATGAATTAAATTATGCCTAGTCTTTAAGTATATAATATGTACAGTTACTGTTTAAAATCCATTTTAGATTAATTGATCATTTTTAGTACATAGTTAGTTTGCCCTGAAATGGTGAACAGATGTTATGGATCACTTTACTTTTTATCCATTGTGCTGCCTGGGTTTGTTACCCTGGTTTCATCAAAGTCCTGTATTGATTCTAACATGTCTGTTTCAGTGGTGTGTCAGCAAAACAGCTGGCTCTACAGACTTCATTTTTTTGTAATATTTACCTTTGTACGTTGTACTGCAATTGTTTTATTTCGCAAATAACGTTCTGCACAAGTTAATTAGACGATGTATTAAAATTCCTCTAGAATTTCATTTTACATGCCCCCTCATGGGTGCTGCCATTTTGAGATCACATGACCACATGAGCTATTAGCGTTTATTGTCATTGAAATAAAACACACAATATACATTTTACTAAAATAACAGCCACTGCTCAGAAATTCATTATAATGGTGTTGTTCATATTACACTTGGAGGAAAAAAAATATAGGCTAAAAATAGCTTTGCTTCTGCATAATTTGTGCTTCATGCCTCTAGATCAATTGGTAGTCGTTATATAGTCCAAAACCATAGGTATTGTTGGGACTGAGCGCACATTTAGGTACATTATATTCTTATAACCAGAAGTATTCATTATTTTAAATTTCCTCTTTTCACCTCCCTAGGTGAACTACACCGTAGATCAGATCCGTGCCATCATGGACAAGAAGTCCAATATCCGTAACATGTCTGTGATAGCGCACGTTGATCACGGCAAGTCCACTTTGACCGACTCTCTGGTGTCAAAAGCAGGTATCATTGCCTCAGCCCGTGCCGGAGAAACCTGTTTTACAGATACGAGGAAGGATGAGCAGGAGCGTTGCATCACCATTAAGTCCACGTGAGTGTTAAACATTCCCATTCCTCATCACAACACCTAAATCTGTAAAGCCTGGCGAACAAACATTGAGAATTAGGTGCACGTGCACAAACACACTGAGAGATTAACTTCACTGTTTGCACCCACAGTGCCATCTCCATGTTCTATGTGCTCCCTGATAATGATTTGGCCTTCATTAAGCAGTACAAAGATGGCTCAGGCTTCCTCATCAACCTAATTGACTCATCTGGGCATGTTGACTTCTCTTCAGAGGTTACGGCCATTGGTGAGAGAATAAAGCCAGTATTGATGATGAACAAGATGGGCCGTACATTGCTGGAGCTGCGCTGGCCCTGAAGAGCTGTACCAGACCTTCCAGAGCATCGAGAACGTCAATGTGATCATCTCCACCTATGGCGAGGATGAGAATGGACCTATGGGCAACATTATGGTGAGTGCCTCATGGCTTGCTCATGGGACCTTTAAATTTTTCAAAGAACTTATCCTTCTATGCTGTTTCTGTGTTGAATTTTAAATTGATTGTCCGAAAATGGTTTTAAAGTACACTAAGTTTCTACTTAACATCCTGCTCTTGGATCAATCCAGTCATTGGTACTGTTGGCTTTGGATCTGGACTGCATGGATGGGCTTTCACTTTGAAGCAGTATGCGGAGATGTATGTGATTAAGTTTGCTGCCAAAGGTGAAGCCCTGCTGGGACCAGCTGAGTGGTGCAAGAAGGTGGAGGACATGAAGAAGCTTTGGGGAGACCGGTGAGATGGGGAAAACCCAACAGAACAACACAACTGAATATAATGTTTCTTTATGTAACGTGACCATTTCTTGCAGGTACTTTGACCCTTCCTCTGGCAAGTTTAGCAAGTCTGCCACTTCACCAGATGTTCCTGGACCCTATCTTCAAAGTGAGTAATCTTGCACTATGAGTGGTAACATAGTTGTTATCCAAGCCATTAATGATGATTTAAAAATTCTTCACTTTGACCTGATTGTCTTGATGAAAAAATTCAGTCTGATATGGCTGTTGTGAACAACTTGGGTTCGTTTGCTTTGTGCATATGGATATTTTATGGAGCTGTAACTTTTCCCATTGTATAGATATTTGATGCCATCTTGAACTTGGAGGAAACTGCTAAGCTGATTGAAAAGCTGGACATCAAATTAGATTCTGAGGAGAAGGAGGGCAAGCCCCTGCTGAAGGCTGTGATGTGTCGCTGGCTGCCAGCAGGAGAAGCTCTGCTTCAGATGATCACCATCCACCTGCCCTCACCGGTTACTGCTCAGAAGTACCGCTGTGAGCTGCTTTATGAAGGACCTGGAGATGATGAGGCTGCCATGGGTATGTTATAGCTCTCAGAATATAAAAAATTGAAGCTAGGATTTTTTTTTTTTTTTTTTTGTCTAGATTATTCAAAGTTGATCAAAGTTAAGTTGTCACCATTTTCTCAGGTATCAAGAACTGTGACCCCAAAGGCCCTCTCAAGATGTACATTTCTAAGATGGTGCCGACCTCTGACAAAGTCGTTTCTATGCCTTTGGCTGTGTCTTCTCTGGCTGTGTCTCCACTGGCCTGAAGGTGCGCATTATAGGACCAAATTTCACCCCTGGAAAAAAGGAGGATCTTTTACCTCAAACCCATCCAAAGGTTGGTTTTTAAACCAAACAACTGCTTTGTCACAAAACCGAACTATTGGATAAAAACAGATATGGCTTACCCCCCCCCCCCCCCCCT
>NW_015555896.1:94432-97136 GCF_001515605.1 Sinocyclocheilus anshuiensis | reverse complement strand
ACAGATATGGCTTACCCCCACCCCCCCCCCTTTTTTTCTTTTTTTTAATTTCTTTTTTTTTATTATAAATATCTTCCAGGACCATTCTGATGATGGGCCGCTAAGTAGAACCCATTGAGGATGTTCCCTGCGGTAACATTGTGGGTCTGGTAGCTGTGGATGAGTTTTTGGTAAAGACCGGAACCATCACAATGTGCGTGTGATGAAGTTCAGTGTCAGTCCTGTGGTGAGAGTGGCAGTAGAGGCCAAGAACCCTGCTGATCTACCTAAATTGGTGGAAGGGTTGAAGTGTCTGGCTAAGTCAGATCCCATGGTGCAGTGCATCATTGAGGAGTCTGGTGAGCATATCATCGCCGGAGCTGGTGAGCTTCATTTGGAGATATGCCTTAAGGACTTTGAAGAGGACCATGCCTGCATTCCCCTTAAGGTACCATTGACTTATAAATTTCTTTTAACGCAATTAGAGCATTACAATATTCAGTCTTTATTAAGCTGCTTTTCTGTGCCTTTCCAAGTCTCCTAACAAGCACAATCGTCTCTTCATGAAGGCCCGTCCTCTGGCTGAGGGTCTTACTGAAGACATTGATAAGGGTGAGGTCACTGCCAGACAGGAGATGAAGGCCCGTGCCCGTTACCTTGCTGAAAAGTACGAATGGGAAGTCACAGAAGCTCGTAAGATCTGGTGCTTTGGCCCTGATGGAACTGGGCCCAACATTTTTGGTGGATGTGACCAAGGGAGTCCAATACTTGAATGAGATCAAGGACAGTGTGGTGGCTGGATTTCAGTGGGCCACTAAAGAGGTATAAAAGAAGCAAGTTATGTTACACATCTTAACCAAGAGTGTCCTCTCCTGTTCCTCTAAGGCCTAGGCCACCTTCTTGAAGAGATTTGTTCCTGTACACCTTTCTGGAACTTTCGAGTTTAAAATCTTAATTAGCTGGTGTGTTTTGGTGGCCCTACAGGAGCAAGACTGGGCACCCTTGGTTTAGTTGTTTTTGAGTCTTGGCGCTCTTTCTGAAGGCATTTTGTTCTTTTTAGGGAGTCTTGTGCGAGGAGAACATGCGTCGTATTCGTTTTGACATTCATGATGTGACCCTGCACACTGATGCCATCCACCGTGGTGGTGGCCAGATCATTCTCGCAGCACGCAGGGTGCTTTACTCCTGTTAGCTCACAGCTGAGCCCAGGCTTCTTGAGCCTGTGCACCTGGTTGAGATTCAGGTATGCAAGCAGTCAACTGTGAAATTCGAGTTGGTGCTCTTTCGGTATTTACTACTGTACTGTAACTTTGTCATCCATCTACAGTGCCCAGAGTCGGTTATTGGTGGCATCTATGATGTACTGAACAGGAAGTGTTGGCTTGTGTTTGAGGAATCCCAGGTTATGGGAACACCAATGTTTGTGGTCAGCCTACTTGCCTGTCAGTGAATCAAAATACCTTTTGTTGTCTTCTCACATTAGTGTGTTTTAAGTTACATGGCCTGAACTGTTATCTTTACGCAGGTTTCATAGCTGACCTTCGCTCCAACACATCTGGCCAGGCTTTCCCACAGTGTATGTTTGAGCATTGGCAGATCCTGCCTGGAGACCCCATGGAAGTCAATTCCAAGCCTGCCCAGATTGTGGCTGACACACAAAAGCGCAAGGGACTCAAAGGCGGCATTCCAGTTTTAGACAACTACTTGGACAAATTGTAGATTTACTTGAGCTATATTTCTTTCTCCTTCATAAACAGAGACCAGAACACTATAGGAGATGTGACCATGGTTTTAAGATGGCCTTGTTGTCTGCCTTATGCAGGTATCTGTATAACAGACCAACAGGCAAATGGTGTCTTTTCTCACTTCCTAGTGGGATTTGAAATTTAATGTTTTGTGCTAAAACTGAGTCAAATAATTAATTGCACAATTTATGTACTGTGTACATAGACTGCATACTAATACACATGGATATTCTGTGCTTGCTGTAATATCATTAAAAGATCAATCTACCTCAATTCAGCCTCATTTTACTTGAAATGAGTCGAGGAAAAAAAGGCATTGAAACAAGTTTTGCTTAAGCAAACACCACTCACAAAAATCAAGTTGTTAGTATTTCCTACTATGTATACTTCATAAATTGATCCATTATGACAAGCTTGGGGTGCAGACTTTAATAGAACATACAGAAACAAGACAAGGACATTATATTTACAGTGCTTACAAGGTAAGCATTGGTACATTCATGAAGCTGTTTCCTGTTCATCTTCCTTATATCAACATCTCAATAAATGAATATTCAGAATCGTAACAGAAATGTATTCAGTATTTCACATACTTTAGAGCTTTTATACATCGTGGCATTGTGAATGGAAGTGCTCTTGTGGTTTACAAGGGCAACTATGGTAAAACACCTTATAAACATCTATTCACATTGCCGTCAATGAAATTGAGTTTCACCTCCAGCAAGGGGTGCAGGCCACTCAAAACAGGTACATAAGTCCATTTTACAATGAATTGACATCTTAATTGAGATGTAGTGTACTTTCCCCAAACTTGCTGTTGCACCTGGGGGCTTAAAGGGATAGTTCCCCCAAAAATTCTGTCATTAATTACCCTCATGTTGTTTCAAACCCGCAAGACCTTTGTTCATCTTCGAAACACAAATTAATATATTTTATAGAATCTGAGAGCTGTCTGACCCTGCATAGACAGCAACACAACT
>NW_015555896.1:87057-94231 GCF_001515605.1 Sinocyclocheilus anshuiensis | reverse complement strand
GACTTTATTCAACAATTCGTCTCCTCCGCATCACCCTGTAGCGCCATTTTGGAGAGTATCAGCTGGACGTAAACAACGTATGCTGTTCTGTGTCAGCTGCATCATGCCGGATCTGTTTCCTACGTTGTTGTGATCTGATCTGAACGAAAACAGCGTATCTGTTTACATCTAGCGGATACTCTCGAAAATGGCACTACAGGGTGATGCGGAGGAGACGAATTGTTGAAAAGTCATTTTTTTCTTTTCTTTTGCGCACAAAAAAGTATTCTCGTAGCTTCGTAAAATTACGGTTGAACCCCTGATGTCACATGGATTATTTTACAAATCTCCTTGCTACGTTTCTGGACTTGGGAACATTTCAGTTGCATTGCTGTCTATGCAGGGTCAGACAGCTCTCAGATTCCATCAAAAATATTTTAATTTGTGTTTCGAAGATGAACGAAGGACTTACGGGTTTGAAATGACATGAGGATATTTTTGGGTGAACTAACCCTTTTAAGTGCATCAGTGAGATTTAAAGGACTGATGAGCATTGAACAATCAAGGGTCAAAGGTGGGACCAAAAGAAACACCAGTTGTCAACATTCAAATAAATGTACAAATGGAAGAGAGTTACCCTCTAGAGTTGAACTGTACCTGTATCAGATCATTGCAATGACAACTTTACCTATTTGTTCATTAATTAGCAATGACATTGGCTGCTCATAACATCAAAGTGGTGTACTACGAGGTGCTACTTGGGTAGAAACAGAATCTGTACCATAATTACACTTTGAAAGGACTGAATTCTCATGCTTCAAATCTTAGAAACAAAAGCCATTAGAAATGAGATCAGTATTTGGTCACCGGTCTTCACAGAGACCGGTGAATTGGCCACAAAATCCAATGCAAGAATCCTCAATCGTGAGATGATTCTGCTTGGTCATTATGTGTAGAAAATGACCTCTGGGATTTGTCCATCCTCTACAGAAGTGCCATTGTTATTGCCTGCAGCATAGCAGAATGTAAAGCAGGTCTTGGTACCAGTAGCAGGCGCTTCGTGGGTGACTTTACGCATCCCTTTGGTCCCATAATGAGAGTCTGGCCCCTGCAAATGCATCAATCCATCAAAGGTTAATTTATAATTCATGAAATACTGTATTAAATTATATAGATATTGTATTAAATTATTATTCTTTGGTAACAGGGATTTCAAGGGAACTACATGTGCAGTCAAAAAATGCAATGAATTCACTTGACCAACTTGAACCCAATGCGAAATCTGCATGGGAAAATCTTTCACTCTCACGCAAAATTCCAGATCCATGGATTCCTATTAAAATTCCTGTATTTCGCCAAAGATAATTAATAGCCAGTAGACTTTAGTTAACAAATTATTAGCTTTACAAGCATTAATGCAACTATAGATGCAAGGAACCAAGATTTGGTACTTGCCATTGCTTGTAAGTGGCAGGTGGTATTTACAATAACCATTTTGGCATATGAATGGAATAATACACCAATTTTGAGTCCGATTTACCTTGAGGGTGGCACAGGCAATGTAGTTGACGCTGGGAAGAATTTCCACAGGCTCCTTGAACATGACTCGGAAGGTACTGGCCGTTCCATCGCAGCTAAAGCCTGTATCATTCTGACCGAGAACTGTATTGCTGTCTGTATGTATTATCTACATTAGAAGAAAACGTGCACCATTACCACTCACGTACTGCCCCATTTTCACATTTCCAAGATCAACTTCAAGCGCAAAACTACAAAAATTAATGGTCGCAAGACTTTTTTCTTGCAGCATAAAATCTGGTCCTTATTGCAATTGATTCTGGCCAAGAATCGCCCACTTAGACAGAAAGACCATTTTTCAGACATGCACTGACTGTCAGTGAACGTACTGCAGGCAGATCATGCTTGCAATATGATTTAAAAAAACAAAAACAAAAAACAAAAGCTTAAAGCGCAAAACTACAAAAATTAATGGTCGCAAGACTTTTTTCTTGCAGCATAAAATCTGGTCCTTATTGCAATTGATTCTGGCCAAGAATCGCCCACTTAGACAGGAAGACCATCTGTCAGACATGCACCAACCATCAGTGAACATACTCTCCAGGCAGTTCATGGTTGAAATAAGAATTTTTTTCTTGGTTCTCACCTGGATGTTGACCTGATAGTCAGTTGGACCATGTATGGACCCATAGAGCCCAAATCCCACCACAAATATTCTGCGGTTCACAGAAAACCTGTGAGGAATTTGAATGCAAACATTACTCGACAACAGTTTTTAACGTTCCACCTATATCAGGTAGCTATATAAAATGGCTAGAATCAAAACCACATGTTCCTGTCCAATGTCTCAGCACTTTTTCAATCAATGGTTTTAAAAACACACACTTACCGGATGCGGTCACTGGTTCCGCTGTAGCCCCAGCGGCTCTCCACCTGACTGAAACGTGTGATACTGCACTCTTTCCCCCGGAGGCAACAGCGAGGCCGGTCAATAAACTCCACGTGTGGTTTTGGATTGACGGTAAAATGCAGGAACAGACTGACCACCTCCCGGTCTGTGAGTATACCAGACTGAGCCGGACCTATCGCACACATACACAAGGTATAGCTCTATGGCTAGTGCCACTCAGGAAGCTAGAGCAGCTATCACTAGCCTTTTAGCTTAGACGGTCAAGTGAAATACTGCAGATCCACTTTTCAGAAAAGCATTCAGGAAATTACCTGCTGCAAACTCTTCAATAGTCATGAGCGGGAAGCGAATAAGGGAAAGCGCTTTTCCCAACACTCTGCGCTTGTTCTCCGGCGTGGGCTGTAACTGTTGCCTTTGGGCCTCAGCTTCCGCCCAACGAACCGCAGCCCCGAAGAGACGCACTTCCCGTACACCCAGCGTGTCTCTCTCCAGGACTGCCACAAGTGTGTCTGCACAGGAGGGAACATAAAACGGTCTATTGCTTACTTACTCTTCTGATTGTATTTTGTTGTGATATTTGATACTTAAGAGCAGTACCGATGTCGACATCCGTAAAGCCCTCGGCGGCTAGTGCGTCAGCGGTGTTCTTGTCGATATTTTCTAAACAGAGACTAGCCAGCTGGGGCTCGTCAAAAAGCCGTGCCTAAAAGCAAAAGGAACCGTGTTTTCATATAATCTCTAATAGACTGCACGCAAAAAAAAAACAAACAGACAACACTCAATAAGCTCGAGGCACTGTTTGCTAAGATTTGAAAGGGAGCTGTCAAACATGGGGACTCAAGATGGCCGGGGGACAAACTTGAAACAAAGGCACCATCCAATATGTCAGTTCCTATTGCCACTATCAAATCAAGACTCAAATCCCTGTGATTACCTGGGTAAGCAACATGAATGCATTGTCAGCACGTAGGTTTTTCTTTAAGAATTCGACACAGTGGGCTTCGAGTGCAGGTACTGCGTACTTTTTGGCTGTGTAAAGTGTGGTCATAACGGTCTCTGGTCCAATTTGCACTTCATCGGAGTATAAAAATCTGTAATTGTAAAAGGAAAAAAAACTATTATAGACTTAAAGATTGACAGAAAGACATTTAAATAAGCTGATAGAGAGACAAACAGACAGGTCTTGAGAGACATTTTAGCAGATAGATAGATAGATAGATCAACACAGACAGATGGATAGATAGACAGACTGACATAGATCGATCGACAGATAGATAGATAGATCAACAGACAGATAGAGAGATAATCAACAGACAGACAGATAGATAGATCAACACAGACAGATAGATCGACAGACAGACATAGATAGATCGATCGACAGACAGATAGATAGATAAACAGACAGACAGACAGATAGACAGATCAACACAGACAGACAGATAGACAGATCAACACAGACAGATAGATAGATAGACAGACAGACATAGATTGATCGACACAGATAGACAGATAGATCAACGGACAGACAGACAGATAGATCAACACAGACAGATAAGATAGATAGACAGACAGACATAGATAGATCGATCGACAGACAGATAGATAGATAGATCAACAGACAGACAGACAGATAGATCGACAGACAGACAGATAGATTGATCGAAACAGATAGATAGATAGATAGATAGATAGATAGATAGATAGATCAACAGACAGACAGACAGATAGATAGATCGACAGACAGATAGATAGATAATCAACAGACAGAGACAGATAGATAGATCGACACAGACAGATAGATAGATAGATCGATCGACAGACAGATAGATAGATAATCAACAGACAGAGACAGATAGATAGATCGACACAGACAGATAGATAGATAGATCGATCGACAGACAGATAGATAGATAATCAACAGACAGAGACAGATAGATAGATCGACACAGACAGATAGATAGATAGATCGATCGACAGACAGATAGATAGATAATCAACAGACAGAGACAGATAGATAGATCGACACAGACAGATAGATAGATAGATCGATCGACAGACAGATAGATAGATAATCAACAGACAGAGACAGATAGATAGATCGACACAGACAGATAGATAGATAGATCGATCGACAGACAGATAGATAGATAATCAACAGACAGAGACAGATAGATAGATCGACACAGACAGATAGATAGATAGATCGATCGACAGACAGATAGATAGATAATCAACAGACAGAGACAGATAGATAGATCGACACAGACAGATAGATAGATAGATCGATCGACAGACAGATAGATAGATAATCAACAGACAGAGACAGATAGATAGATCGACACAGACAGATAGATAGATAGATCGATCGACAGACAGATAGATAGATAATCAACAGACAGAGACAGATAGATAGATCGACACAGACAGATAGATAGATAGATCGATCGACAGACAGATAGATAGATAATCAACAGACAGAGACAGATAGATAGATCGACACAGACAGATAGATAGATAGATCGATCGACAGACAGATAGATAGATAATCAACAGACAGAGACAGATAGATAGATCGACACAGACAGATAGATAGATAGATCGATCGACAGACAGATAGATAGATAATCAACAGACAGAGACAGATAGATAGATCGACACAGACAGATAGATAGATAGATCGATCGACAGACAGATAGATAGATAATCAACAGACAGAGACAGATAGATAGATCGACACAGACAGATAGATAGATAGATCGATCGACAGACAGATAGATAGATAATCAACAGACAGAGACAGATAGATAGATCGACACAGACAGATAGATAGATAGATCGATCGACAGACAGATAGATAGATAATCAACAGACAGAGACAGATAGATAGATCGACACAGACAGATAGATAGATAGATCGATCGACAGACAGATAGATAGATAATCAACAGACAGAGACAGATAGATAGATCGACACAGACAGATAGATAGATAGATCGATCGACAGACAGATAGATAGATAATCAACAGACAGAGACAGATAGATAGATCGACACAGACAGATAGATAGATAGATCGATCGACAGACAGATAGATAGATAATCAACAGACAGAGACAGATAGATAGATCGACACAGACAGATAGATAGATAGATCGATCGACAGACAGATAGATAGATAATCAACAGACAGAGACAGATAGATAGATCGACACAGACAGATAGATAGATAGATCGATCGACAGACAGATAGATAGATAATCAACAGACAGAGACAGATAGATAGATCGACACAGACAGATAGATAGATAGATCGATCGACAGACAGATAGATAGATAATCAACAGACAGAGACAGATAGATAGATCGACACAGACAGATAGATAGATAGATCGATCGACAGACAGATAGATAGATAATCAACAGACAGAGACAGATAGATAGATCGACACAGACAGATAGATAGATAGATCGATCGACAGACAGATAGATAGATAATCAACAGACAGAGACAGATAGATAGATCGACACAGACAGATAGATAGATAGATCGATCGACAGACAGATAGATAGATAATCAACAGACAGAGACAGATAGATAGATCGACACAGACAGATAGATAGATAGATCGATCGACAGACAGATAGATAGATAATCAACAGACAGAGACAGATAGATAGATCGACACAGACAGATAGATAGATAGATCGATCGACAGACAGATAGATAGATAATCAACAGACAGAGACAGATAGATAGATCGACACAGACAGATAGATAGATAGATCGATCGACAGACAGATAGATAGATAATCAACAGACAGAGACAGATAGATAGATCGACACAGACAGATAGATAGATAGATCGATCGACAGACAGATAGATAGATAATCAACAGACAGAGACAGATAGATAGATCGACACAGACAGATAGATAGATAGATCGATCGACAGACAGATAGATAGATAATCAACAGACAGAGACAGATAGATAGATCGACACAGACAGATAGATAGATAGATCGATCGACAGACAGATAGATAGATAATCAACAGACAGAGACAGATAGATAGATCGACAGACAGATAGATCGACAGACAGATAGATAGATAATCAACAGAGACAGATAGATAGATCAACACAGATAGATAGATAGATCGATCAGATCTACAGATCAGACCGACAGACAGATAGATAGATCGACACAGACAGACAGATAGATAGATCGACACAGACAGATAGATAGATAGATCGACAGACAGATAGATCGACCGACAGACAGATAGATCGACAGACAGATAGATAGATCGATCAACAGACAGACAGACAGATAGACCAACAGACAGATAGATAGATCGACAGACAGACATAGATAGATCGATCGACAGAGAGACAGATAGATCGACAGACAGACATAGATAGATCGATCAACAGATAGATAGATAGCAACAGATAGAGACAGATAGATAGATCAACACAGACAGATAGATAGATAGATAGATCGATCAGATCTACAGATCAGACCGACAGACAGATAGATAGATCGACACAGACAGATAGATAGATCGACAGATATAGATCGACAGACAGATAGATAGATCGACAGATAGATAGATCGATCGACAGACAGATAGATAGATAGATCGATCGACAGACAGATAGATAGATCGATCTACAGACAGATAGATAGATCGACAGATAGATAGATAGACAGACAGACAGACAGACAGATAGATAGATAGATAGATCGACAGATAGATAGATAGAT
>NW_015555896.1:83248-84589 GCF_001515605.1 Sinocyclocheilus anshuiensis | reverse complement strand
AGACAGACAGATAGATAGATAGCTAGATAGATAGATAGATAGATAGATAGATAGATCAACAGACAGACAGACAGATAGATAGATCAACACAGACAGATAGATAGATAGACAGACAGACATAGATAGATCGATCGACAGACAGATAGATAGATAAACAGACAGACAGACAGATAGACAGATCAACACAGACAGACAGATAGACAGATCAACACAGACAGATAGATAGATAGACAGACAGACATAGATCGATCGACACAGATAGATAGATAGATAGATCAACAGACAGACAGACAGATAGATCAACACAGACAGATAGATAGACAGACATAGATAGATCGATCGACAGACAGATAGATAGATCAACAGACAGACAGACAGATAGATCGACAGACAGACAGATAGATAGATAGATCGACAGACAGACAGATAGATAGATAGATCGACAGACAGACAGATAGATAGATAGATCGACAGACAGACAGATAGATAGATAGATCGACAGACAGACAGATAGATAGATAGATCGACAGACAGACAGATAGATAGATAGATCGACAGACAGACAGATAGATAGATAGATCGACAGACAGACAGATAGATAGATAGATCGACAGACAGACAGATAGATAGATAGATCGACAGACAGACAGATAGATAGATAGATCGACAGACAGACAGATAGATAGATAGATCGACAGACAGACAGATAGATAGATAGATCGACAGACAGACAGATAGATAGATAGATCGACAGACAGACAGATAGATAGATAGATCGACAGACAGACAGATAGATAGATAGATCGACAGACAGACAGATAGATAGATAGATCGACAGACAGACAGATAGATAGATAGATCGACAGACAGACAGATAGATAGATAGATCGACAGACAGACAGATAGATAGATAGATCGACAGACAGACAGATAGATAGATAGATCGACAGACAGACAGATAGATAGATAGATCGACAGACAGACAGATAGATAGATAGATCGACAGACAGACAGATAGATAGATAGATCGACAGACAGATAGATAGATCGACAGGCAGATATAGATAGATAGATCGATCGACAGACAGATAGATCGATCGACAGACAGACAGATAGATCGACACAGACAGACAGATGATAGACAGACAGATAGATAGACAGACAGACAGAAAGATAGATAGACAGACAGATAGATAGACAGATCGACAGACAGACAGATCGACAGACAGACAGACAGATAGATAGAGAGATAGACAGACAGATAGATAGATCGACAAATAGATCGACAGACAGATAGATAGATCGACAGACAGACAGATAGATAGACAGACAGACAGAACG
>NW_015555896.1:74573-81740 GCF_001515605.1 Sinocyclocheilus anshuiensis | reverse complement strand
ATAGATAGAAAGACAGATAGATAGATCGATAGACAGACAGATAGATGGATCGATCGACAGACAGATAGATAGATCGACAGACAGATAGATAGACACAGATAGATAGATCGATCGACAGACAGATAGATAGAGCGACAGACAGACAGATAGATAGAGCGACAGACATAGATCGATCGACACAGATAGATAGATAGATAGATAGATAGATCAACAGACAGACAGACAGATAGATAGATCAACACAGACAGACATAGATAGATCGATCGACAGACAGATAGATAGATAGATCAACAGACAGACAGACAGATAGATCAACAGACAGACAGATAGATAGTCATAAAAAAACAGACTGACAGACATTATTGATCCCTGTTTTATTGTTGGTTTGAGACTAGTTATTACTTCTGTCCACAATGTCTAGTATATTTTAAGGTTCTGATTTATTACAAACATTTACCATGGTAACTGTTTATTTCTGCCAAAATATCGTGGCTATGGCTCTAGCCACCACAATCATTTAAAAGCTAACAAAGAATCCAAAAGCTTACTTACACTGTTGTATGGTATTAGTGGGAACAGAAACCTTATGTTATATCGGCGGAAACACGTGTATATACCATGGCAAATTTTTGCAATGGTCTGCTGACTGCAGTTACATGGCAGAGGGCATCTGAAGGACGTTATGACAACAGGGGTCAACACACAGAAGAGCAGTACAGAGCATTAAGCGTGCAGCGAAGCATTCCGCGACCCATTCTTACTTGAGAAGGGCTAGAAATGCAGCCGGTTCCACATCTGGCAGTTCAATTTCGGTCGACGTTGTTGCCATGCCACCGTTGAACATGGCATCAAACACGGCACTTCCCACAGCGAGAGCAAATCTGCGAAGAGCAACGGGACCGGACTGTAAATACGGCCATTTGAAGATTAAATATGGATTTATCCTCGCCGAAACAAATGCTATATTTTATATTCATCGAGCGGGAGAGTTTGCCATATGCTTAGTTTATTGCAATATACAGAATGATTCAAAAAGGACTCCAGTAAAACATACAAACAGACCGCTATTCATCCCTACCTGTGCGCTGGAATGCGCTGCACTCCCATTCCCTTCCCAACCAAAAAATGGACGTCACTTAGCACTTCGTTGTTAAACAAAAATGCAAACCTTTCTTTCACTGTACTTTTTGTCGCTTGCCAGTTGTAGACCGGCTCTCGATAAATCAAAACCGAAGCCGGGCTGCTGGGAAGCGAGGCGACGGCGGCGGACGCGTCGGCGGAGGAGGATGCGGTAGACGCGGATAAGGATGAGGAGGATGATGATGGTGTCGCCGTCATGTTTGACGCAGCGCTTGAAGTCGCTCCGCTCGGACCGACCGCCTGCCGCCGAGGGTTGTGCGCGCTCGGCGTGCTTCTCACCGCAGACTCGGCGCCTCCGCCGTTCTCCGGGCCTGACCGGGGGTTCGCGTTCCCCGCGCTCCGGTTCATCCCCCCGGCTGCAGCCACGGCTCCCCCGTTGCTGGCGGGTGAGGAATGGGCGCTGTTGCTCGGCGGTGCATTGCCGAGTGGCCCCGAATTAGACAAGTTTAGGCATGAGGATCGGCTATTGCTTTCACCCGCAGCCATCTTGGATGGTGAACACTGCAGGCTTTGCTGGAATAAACATACACAACAGCGCATAACCAGAAATGCTGGCCAAATGACTGCCTTCCCACGAGAGACTTGAACATCGTCGAGCCCCCTTTTAATTAACTTGGCCTTCCTGCCTACAATTAATTTTAGTTTTCATGTTTAGGATGTGACCGTTTTATTCTCTAGCCAACGCTTTTTTGGAGAGAGGAGGCATGTGTTCGTGGAAATGTTTTCATTCTAGGAAGCGTGAAACTAAGAGCAACTTTTCCCACATGGCAAAAATTAAGTGTTTTAAATAAGTTAAACCATATGAGAAGTGTAATTGCTAACAGTTACGTTAAATATAACTGTAGGATAAGTCAATGAGTGCAGTTTTATAGGTTGTTGGTTTGTTTTTGCTTCATATTTGCTTTTTAAAAATAAATAGCGTTTTTTTTTCCTTTTATGAATCTTTTATTCATTCATTAATTTACCTTTGAGGTCCTCACGGTTATAGAACTGTATGGAATTTTTAAATTGTGAATTAGGTAAAATTATTTTTATTATTATTTTTTCCATTGGCTAAAATCTTACTGCACACCAGTGTAGTAATATCATTAATAACAAGCTTTTGTAATTACTATTACAATAATAATGATAATGAAGTAATCTAATAAATCATGAAATAATCAGTTGAGTGATAATAAAAGCCAATTATTTTGGAAATAAATGTTTTCTTTATAAAATTATGCTTTTATAATAAATAAAGGGTGCCTGTACGAAAATATGACTTGATTCATATATCAATATTATTATATATTTACTCCATAATTAGTGCCCCAACTGTTGAATATAATTGAGTAGTCTTAGAAGAAAATGGACAACTGCTTTAAAACGCTTATTAATAATAATAATAATAATAATAATAAAAAAAACTTTATTTCCTGTCATGCAAATGAAGCACGTTGCCCTTCGCCCCGCCTACCCAAACCCACAAACCAATCAAAACCACCAAGGAACTATCAATCAAACCAACGTTTGTAGGTGGGCTAGCGTTCGAGTTAAGAAAGCAGGCATTAATTTAGGTAAGTGGAATTATTGTGTATTAAACTCCGGGGATATTTTGATAAATACAAATAGGTATGTATAAATATAAATACATAATCTCTCGTCATAAGGACAAGACTGATTTATTTGGTCTGAGCTTCATCAGAGGCTAGTTAGCCAACTATGCTACTTTAGCTAATAATAACCGGTGATGCAGAGTAAAGTAATTTTTACAAATTAATGCACCTAAAGCTCCAACTCACATGCATGTGTGTTTGTAAATATAACGTACAATATACTACATATTTTATGCAAACAAACATGTATTAAATAAGCCAACAATCGATTTAATAATGGCTGTTTTCCAAACATTGTCTATGAACAGCATTTTGCGGCTGTGCTGCCCAACAATATTATTGTAGTATCATTTAGATTTTTTTTTTGTATTTTTATATATTTTTTTTCTTAATTTTAGTTACTTTTTCGAGTAATTTTGTTTGTTTTTTTAAATAAATCTATATAGATTTTATTTCTATTTTATTTCGTTTTTAGTTATTTTAGTACATCAAGTTAAACTAAATGAAAATGAGAAATGTTGTCTTGGCAAATATCTGAAACAACATTTTTTTTTTTTTTTTTTTAGTTTATTTCGGTTAACGTATATTATGTTTCAAGTAAATAAATAAAAAGTCTACCCTTTTATGTTTTTGTGTGTGTGTTCCAGAATTTTCTGAATTCATGTAATGGGTGGCGTAAAGCAAGAGCAAACTGATGCTCCTGCATCTAAAGACTCTCAACACACAGATAATGCACAAGAGGTGGTAAGATCAGGACTCCTTAGATTTCTTCAATAACCTTGTCTATTATGTATAACAGAGTACTTCAGTTATGTAATTGAATCATTGTAAAAGGTTTTGTGGTCAGCATAGTCAAGCACACTCTTATTTTCCTCATATACTCTTCCCAAATGTGATTCATATCAATTTGAATTGATTTGTTACAGAACCAATCGACTTCACAGCCGGTAAAGAAGCGAGGCTGGCCAAAAGGGAAGAAGAGAAAGAAGGTGTTACCAAATGGCCCCAAGGCTCCGGTTACTGGCTACGTGCGTTTCTTGAATGAGAGACGGGAACACATCCGGGCACTTCACCCGGATCTTCCCTTCCCAGAAATCACCAAGAGACTCGGAGCAGAATGGAGCCGCCTGGCTCCTCATGATAAACAGGTATTTTTTTGTGTGTGTGAACTGATTGTCCAGTTCTGTCAGGACCACTATCGTCAAAGATGATTGACAATTAGCATACAGTTTGGATTGGCGGTATGGTTCCGTTCTGGGCAAGAACTCCCTGCGCATCCATGCAGCCTAGCATGGATGAGAGCAGGGAGAGCAGTGATAACCCCCCAGGGTAAACAGAACAGAACCAACATAAATGTATGCAGATATCGTTAAAGTTCAATAATGTTATGTACACATTTTAGAATTAGTCTGATTCAAAGGAGAATCAGAAGGCTGAATCCTGACTGACAGAGGAGGAGTTGGGGATGGAGGAGGCTAATTAGCAATTGAGTAATGCGAAAACTGCTGATACTACTGCAGGACCTTATATATGAATGCTTAGATAGGTGTCGTATTCCCATAGGTTGATGGGGATCAGCTGAGAGTCAGCTGATGCGAGCTTGACTAACGTGACCTGCCAGACCTAACGCTACGCTTGATATGTTTCCTTTGAAAGGAATATTTCACCCAAGAATGAAAATTTGCTGAAAGTATACTCACCCTCAGGCCATCCAAGATGAAGATGAGTTAGTTTCTTCATCAGAACAGATTTGGAGAAATTACATGCTCACCAATGGATCCTCTACAGTGAATGGGTGCCGTCAGAATGAGAGTCCAAACAGCTGATAAAAACATTGCAATAATTCACAAGTAATCCACACAACGCCAGTCCAACTATTAACATCTTGTGAAATATGAGTCTTAATGAGTCTTAACAGTTCTAAAGAAATATGTCGGTGGATTTTTGATGTGAGAGAAGAACAGAGGATGGACTTTTTCACTGGTGGAAGCGTTATTATGGATTATATAGGCTCGTATTTTGGCCAGTTTGAAATGAAAGAACCTTAATGATAGATTTGTTGTTCTTACAAACATGCAGATGTTCACATCACAAGACATTAATTGATGTACTGTGGATTACTTGTGAACTATTGTAATGTTTTTATCAGCTGTTTGGACTTTCATTCTGACGGCACCCATTCACTGCAGTGGATCCATTGGTGAGGAAGTGATGTAATGATACATTTCTCAAAATCAATTTTGATGAAGAAACAAACTCGCCTACATCTTGAGGGAGTAAACTGCCAGCAACCTTTAATTTTTGGGTGAACTATTCCTTGGAACACCATCATTCTGATGAAATTTAATATATATATTTTTAACAGCGGTACCTAGACGAAGCCGAAAGGGACAAAATGCAGTATGCACGAGAACTCAGGGAGTATCAAAAAAGTGAAGCTTATCAGATCACATGTGCAAAAGTCCAGGATAAGAGAATTAAGAGAGGTAAAAATGCTCTTGTTTTTTGTTTAAAAATTAGAAATAGTACAAGTGTTAGCTTAGAGCAAATCATTTGTTTGTTTGTTTTGTTTTACAGAGGAGTTGACTTCTGTCATTATCAATGCCAACAGTTCAGGATCTGCAGGTTTTAAGGTAAGCATACGAACAAAGCCTGAATTCCTAAACAGTCCCACCCCATTCCTGAAGTAGAAACTTGTAAGCGTGGAAATTGTTCTTGCAACCTGCCTCATGAAGAAATTTTCTTTCAGAACTCCGACTTAACGGCCAGATTTGACGTCCCTATTTTCACAGAAGAATTTTTAGACCAAAACAAAGGTAAGTTTTAACTTACATAAACATCAACGTGGAAAGCTATATTCTTAAAATTGCACATTTCCCAGTGCGAGAAGCTGAGCTGCGGCGACTGCGCAAGGCTAATGTGGAGTTCGAAGAGCAGAATGCGGTTCTCCAGAAGCACATTGCTGACATGTTCAGCGCTAAAGAGCGACTGGAGGCTGAGCTGGGCCAGGATGAGCTTCGCACGCAAGCTCTACAGCGCCACCTACAGGTGATCAAACAGACACTGGTCAACAGCCTGGCCACTGTGTCTTTGCCAGGTCAGTACTGTACTGTGCCCATATTACCAGTACCATGATAGATTTTTTTTTTTTGATCGCAGAGGGAAACAGCTTTGTTTTTTTGTTCAGGCACAGGCGAGACGCCATCAGTTGGAACGCTGGACTCATACCTGAGTCGCTTGAGTAGGGCTTTAGAGAGCAGGCCTCATGAGCATCGCGCCTTAGTCCTCAAGCTACAAGAGCTTTTAGCTCACCTAGACAGGTAACGATTCATTCAACAGGTTTGCGATACATATATCAATTTCTTCAGATCGAAATAACAAGGAACAATAAATAATATGTATAGTATATATGTGACGCGATCTAGGAAAACCCAACACGTGAAATTTTACCTTTTTTAGGTTTTGATACCATGTGAAAGCTGGGTTCAAGCCCTTTCCAAAACTGTTTTTATTTTGTCCATAGCTTGAACGAAACAAAAGTGATGGCTATCTGAAGTTGGCTGATAGCTATGATTTTCCGGAATGAAATTTTGAGAAAAACGGGTTTCACTTTCACTTCTACTTAACGATCGCTGTCTGTCAGGAGCGCTATACTGCATCATTACACAAACAGACTAACGTTACACTGAAGAGGACAGTTTTACGTTGTTTATCATGATGGGCATAGTCTCTGAACTTTTGATCACCCCTTGTATTTTTAGATAGCACGAATAGTGTACCTTGTAGTTTACGTTTAGAAAAGCAAGCGCAGCGCAACTGTTCGTGCACCTGTGCATATAACAGACTGTCATCGGACTCTTCCTATTTAGTAACTTCATCATCCGATCCTTCATCTCTGGATGTGAAATAGTCCATTATAACTTCGTTTAGGGCACTGACATCACCAAGATTGAGCAGATGCAAGATCGTGCGCAGCTAATGTTACTTCAGACTGCGTTGTTCTCTTCCGCTCCGCCATCTCACGATATTAAAAAAATAACAAAATAAAAAAACTTTGCGTGCCGTAGTTTACACAGGACTGGCGGGAAATGTGCATCGATACACCTTTATTATATATGTTCCGTTGTTTATTTTGATAGGTTAACTTTTTTTCTGGTGTTAAGAGAAAGCACCTCTGCAGCGCGTTCTTAACATAAGAGAAAGTATTTTCTGCTTGCTGCAATAAATCGCAATTTTTCTGCACTAAACAAGTACATTTTGCCAAGATATTTCAGAGATGATAGACAAGATGCTATAGAATAATAATTTAATGAAAACCTAATTTTGACAAAAAATTGACATTCGACTTATTTTTCGAATTTTACTGAAAACATCCAAGCGCAACATCCGACGGGTTTTCCCAGATCGCATCACACACACACACACACCAGAT
>NW_015555896.1:65561-74436 GCF_001515605.1 Sinocyclocheilus anshuiensis | reverse complement strand
TATTTTTTTTTTTTTTACCATGAAATAAAAAACACAATATTTTGCTTTGGAATTAGAAGTAAAAATTTCTCTAATTAAAAATAATCAAGTACAGTTACAATGTAAATGTACTTTGTTACTGTCCACCACTGCATAAGATCATACATGTGCTGCTGGAGATATATTAGTTGATCAGTGTATGTGTATGCGGGCTCCAGGGTCCAAGACAAATTTCCCCATTGGGGACAATAAAGTGTATTGAATTGAATTATTACATTGTTATTTGGTTCTTCTTTATTTTCCTCCAGTGAGAAGATTTGAAAACATGTCTACAGCTGTGGTGGATCTAGATGTCCCAAGAATTGGGAAGACCTGGGATCACCATGCTCTACCTATGATTTCTCTGCCTTCCAGAGTGTAATGGGCCATACAGTTTAATTGGATATTTTTACTCGCCAATAAGCTAATTTGTAACACTGGTGCCGGCGGATTCTAAACTCATGTAATGTAATCCATCATATTATTGCTGTTTTGACAATTACAGCAGCTCATTTAAAGACTAAGTCCATTTAGAATCAAGGAAAGCATGGTTTAAAGGCATGCTACGATTTTTACAAAGTAATATTGTCTTTACTAAGTTGTAATGAAATGTAAAGTGCAGTGTTTTACATCGGGTGACCTAAGCCCTTGCTGCACAGTGCTGTGGATTGCATGAACCTGAGAATTGCACCATGAATTTTACTCTAAACATTGAGTAACATTCCTAATCATTATGTTTTCTGAATTAAAATTCCTAAATAATGTTTGTTTTTGGTTGCATTCCCTTTTGAACGAACCATAAGTCAGTTGCCATTGCAAAGGGTGATGAATTCTAGCATTAAAATATTTCAGGTGTCAAGAGTTTACACTGCTTTGGTGATGTACTTGAATGGATTTGTTTTTTTTTTTGGATTGTATCAATTATTTTAATATGAAAAAAAACTTTATTAAAAGATAATAAAGTCTGGCAAGAATTATTTAACTTAAAAAAATAATAATAAAAAAAAGATTCCATTACATTATTCAGCCTTGAGTTGTATGTTTATCCAGTAGAGGGTGACATTGGCCACAGCATAAAGAAAAGTCCTATAATCTAAAGAAAAGGAGTGTTCACTTGATCAAAAGAAATGCATCATATCCTTTGGAATTAAATTTTTTTATATATATCAAATTAACAAAATTTTCCTCCAGACCTAAGAATTGAATATGACTTTATCCATCTTCTTTTACAGAATGCATCCAAAACGAATGTGAGTCATATAAAATGATTAATAAGTCATACAATGCATTTTAAAAATGAATTAACTCTTAATATTTTATATCCAATTTTATAATATCAACCATTGTTTTTGAAAGACAATTGCAGTACACATTTCTCTGTAGCGTTATTTTATTCAATATTCTCATTAAATTAGGAATTGACATAAAAGGAGATGTTACATAATGGTAGGAACAAACCACCCTCAGTCACCATTCACTTTCATAGCATTTTTTTTTTTTTTTTTGACAAGTTAATGGAGTCTGAGGCCATCATTCACTCTTCATTTGTGTTTCACAGAAGAAAGTAAATCATACGAGTTAGGAACATCATGTCAGTGAGTGAATTATGACAATTTGGGAATTACCATTTTAGGGTGAACTATCCCTTTAAGTAGGTTTTTCGACGGCTTAAAAAGGGACATTGGAGTCGTTCAGTCCCCAAATTTTAATTTCTACCTCATTTCCAATTAACACTATATTTTTAATTTCCGGCCGTTATGAATTCACAGTTCTTAATAATTGCGCCACGCTTTGGTTAGGTTCTGCTGGGCTAAATAGCTAGAAAGGAGTGGAGAGGCGTCCGCGTGCGCCGCCTTGGGCCGTGGCGTCACGGTAGTAGCTCTCCTCGCGGCGGCGGTGCTGAACAAGATGGCTGTGCGTCGCGTTACGAGCGGCTGAAAAAACAGCGCTAATAATCACACACAGCCCGACTAACAGCGGTTCACGTCGAGAGGGTGGCTAAAAACACCCTCGAGTCAAGTAATCTGGACTATTCGGAACAGCAGCTGCTGTTGTTTTTGTATATTTTAGGGTAGAGATTGATAACGGGAAGGGGAGGTTTCTCAACGTCAAAAAAAATCCGTAAATCGTTTTAATAACAGTTTTATTATCTAAAATAAGGCAAAAGGGCGAGGGTAATAATTGATAAAGAGATGTCACTGCTGTGTGTTGGAGGTAAGTGTATTATTTCATGCATGGATGCATACCAGCTGTTGGTTATGCATTATATATAAGAATTGTATATATTTAATGAAAATAAGGGTTAAATATGTCATTGTATTACAAATGCATTGTTTTTAACCAGTCACCTGATACTGCTTTTGATTCAAATGCATGGTTTACAAGCGCGTGTATGCTTTTCAATCTGATCAATGATCAATAATTGATTATATATTCGTCCCCATTGGAGTTTAATATTATTATTGTTTTTTTATATTCATGCAACTGAAGCGGAACTGTATGGTTACAGTATGAAATGCAAGGCAAAAGGAGTGTCCCCTCTGTGCAATGGTTCTTTTTTTTCTTTAGCTTAATAACTTACTCTTTTGTTGGTTTGCTTCTCTAGTTATTTTGTAAAATGTGCAGTTTGTTCATAGAGATGCTCTAGAAATGACTTGCATCAGTGTGGTGAATCTGCCCGTGTTTTAAATGCAGCCAGGATTCAGGGGTGTGTTCCCTTGATATTCCAAATGGAGCTTTAGCTTGCTCCCCTGCTCAGTTGGGATCTGCTTTGATGTATGATATATGTATTTTCAACTGTGTTTACTGTACAGTGGTAAAATGGCTTTGGAGTTGAAAACCTTCACGATGGATAGACAATGTTACAGGTGTCATTTTCTTTGCCGTAATGACCATCCACATGTACTGAGTGAACTATCGGATACAAATATGTCAAATAAAATCCATAATATTTTTTAATCATTATGTGGTCTAAATTGACAGATGAATAGATGAATAAATCAGGGGTCTTCTGACTTTTTTTTTTAGCCCTTTTGTGGATCGAGGGACGGACATCTGTAACATACTGTATTAAATTAAGTTTTAATATAACAAAAACATTTTGTAATGCTATATTATGCTTGCATAGCAAAGCCATTAAAAATCATTACTGATGGACAGGTTTATATACATTCTCATTTCTAAATATTTTATTATATTTTTAAAATATACACAATGAGACATTTAGCTGAACTTTCGTTTCTTATCTTAAGCTTTTTTTTCATTAAAAGTTTTTTTTTAACAGAAATGTTTTAATATTAAGAATTTTAATGTTAAAAATGTAACACAAATTTGTGATATTTTACTATTAAAATTGAGGCACAATGGGACATTTAGCTGAACTTTAATTTCAATTAAGCTTCGGTTGCGGTTGTTTTAGTGTTAAAAATGTTTAAAAAGTTTAATATAAAAAATTAGGCAGAATGACACATTTAGCTGAACCTTCATTTGTATTTTGCCGTTATTTTAATGTCAAAAGTAACAATTTTGTATTTTATTTGTATTTTATTATGATTATTATTATTTATTTTAATTTAGCTGTTATTTTTATATCTAAAGTAACACAATTTTAATATTTTAGTATTAAAAATTAGGCACAATGACACCTTCATTTATTAATTTTAGCTTTGGTTGCAGTTATTTTAATGTTAACATTTGTAACGTATATTATCATGTTTCATTTTCATTCATATTACATGTGGATATGTAGAAATTAACATTAACTGAGATTAATAAATGCTGTAAAATTATAGTTTATTGTTAGTTCATGTTGCGTGCAACCTTAGATTTATTAGGGACTGAGAGTATGAATAGTGTCTCCCTGCGTCTGTAAATTTGGAAATACGTGGTGTAAATTTTTGGCTGAATGTATTTCATATGCACTTACTGTTAGCCTTTTTGGTCTGCAGTTTGCAATGGGCCGCTTGCCTGTGTTTTGCTTGCCTTGCTCGGTTTCTTGATTGCCATTTAACGCATGATGACATGCAAATCAGATTGGTCTGTTGTAGAAGATCTGTTGTAGGAGCCTCAGAATTCTAAACGTTACTGTAAGCCATGTTTCTTTGAACACATCCCACACAGACATTCTGATCCATGGCACGTCTGCCACCACTCTGTAATTAAACAGGCAGCGGATTCGCAACCAGCGTCCGAAAGTGACAGTGGGTGTGTGGGTGGGTGTCACATAGACTGGCATCATTCTTGGCAGTAACCTGAGCAGATGTACAGTATGGCTGTATTCCCAGTGGATGTGTTTTGATGATGTTGAAAGTCTTGGAGTCCTGTTACATAATCATCTTTTTGTGCAAATTTTAATGCGTCTTTTCGAAACTCTGTTTAAAATGTCTGATTTGTTTCAAAGGAAAGCATTCTAAGCTATTAGTTAAAACCTTGAAATCATGACACATGCACAAAAAATTTTTTTTGCTCATTTTATGGAAAAGCGCAGCCTTGACATTCTACTAAACATCTCTTTTTGTGTGTTCCACAGTGGATTTATACAGGTTTATACTTTTTAATACAGGTTTCGAAAGATATGATTTAATTTCTGGATGAACTCTGCCTGTAAGGAACCGGGGCCTCGACTCATTTTTATTTCAATTATTGATTAGAACTGCCTGTTTAACCTCCCAGATATATGACTGTATTGTAGTTAATGCTAACAACAGTTGCCACGTATAATTTAGCACTGATAGTCAATTGCAAATGTTGTAGATTTACACAGGTATAAAAAGAAAATCATATGCAACTGCAGAATTACAGACCTTATTCATTCATTCATAGACATTCATAAGACCAATAACATTAAATCTAGTGGTCTAAATAGGCCAAACACTGTAGTTCCTCAAGGACGCTCTGTTGAGTTGTATTTATTTGATATTATTCATTAAAACAAGACATTTTATTGCATTACAGGAGCATTTTTATTGTTAACTAAAACCATTAAAAATCCCTTTTGTCAATTTATATAAAGCTGTGATAAAAATTAGATGAAAACCTTAAATGAACAAATATGCTAAAACAAAATAAGTATTAAAAGTAACGAAATTACTAAAACTAAATATGTAGAAAATAAAATAAGAAATAAAATGCATCTTTCAAAACTCCGTGGAACACAAATGAAAATTTAAAAAGTTGCCTTGTCAATTATAATTAGAAAATTTTTTTTTATTTACAGTAATAAATAACTAGAACAAAAAAAAAATACACACACACACACACACACACACATATATATATATACTGTATATACATACATACATACACATATATATATATATACGTTATTTTTATTTAATCTTGAGATTTAGTAATTTTATTATAATATATAAAACTGACTAAAACTCAAATTAAAATTGCATTTAAAATAAAAAAAAATAATAAAAACTGACTATTAATAAACACTACAAATATATAAATGATACCTCAATAGCACTTCTTGAGAACAATTGGTATTTGACATAATGTCATTCAGAATTTATTTTTCATTTATGGCTCTCTCCTCAGAGAAAATCTGCCTTATTCCGTCAAATTCCAACATGTATATAATTAGTTACAGACCGCAGTTCATCGCTGATGGATTACTTTAACCACCTGCATGGCAAATCCTAGCTCTCTTTGAAGCTTGTTTTAATATCATCCCTTCATGCCAAGCTTTTAGCCCCCCCACCCCAAAACCCCCTTCACTCAACATTCACCCTGAAGTGATTATTTTTAGTGTCAGGATATAGCTCGCTCTGCCCACGCTTGGCTACACAGAGAGATTAATGGAGCGTGAGAGGAAGAGGGGAAGAGATAAAGAGGCAGCACACGTGCATGCCAGCCACATGGCAGGAAATGGTGCGTGGGAGCATGAGAGAGGATACCCTGGCAGAAACGGGTGGAGACAACGACGAATCGTGAGCGGGAACTTTGAGTGGAGGTGCAGCATTGATCATTTTGAGGCTTTCATGATAAATGTCATTCTCCTATCAGCCTTACGGTGCTTGTCCACTATAGCAGCAGACTGGCGCTCTGTATGCGCTTTTGTACCGGAGGAAAATTTTTTTAATAGTTCCTAGAACTATTGGCGGAAGTTCCCGCTTTTTGGTGTGTTCACACCACAGGAACTAGGAACGTATTTAGTTCTAGGAACTCAATTTGGGGGAACTAATTTAGCTCCTACTTCAGAGTAGGGTCTAAAGGGCCTTTCGCACCGCTTTAGTTCTAGAGCTAAATGTACAGTACTAAAGTACTGGGATGATTTTGCGCGAATTATTTCCCAGTACCATTTAAAGCAGTGTTTCTCAACCCTGGTCCTGTGATTAGGGAGACACACAAAATGTGCAGTGTTGGGGGGCGCCCAGGACCAGGGTTGAGAATCACTGATTTAAAGGGTTGCATTCGCACCGACAGTGTACTAGGAAGTGACGTAAGCCGGTCGACAGCGACGTCATTTGTGTGCGGCGTTCAACAACGGAAACAAAGAAGAACAACGTTAACAACAGGAGGATGGAGGACGCTGTGTTTTTGTTGTGTCTCACGGGTTTCACAATAATGGACATGGAATGTCGACGTATACGTAAAGCGATTGAAAGAACGGAAAGGAGGACTAAGAATCTCCAACGACAACTGGCAGTGCTACATTTGCTACAAGTGCCTGCACTTCAGCATCCGTCCGTTTGGCCAATCAATGTCTACTTACGTCACGATTAGTACCAGTTGTGCTGGTTAGACCCTGCTCCGGAGTAGGAGCTAATTTGGTTCTCGAAAAAGGCAGTCCGGTACTAAAATCGCACCCAGTTCCGGCTGTGCGAAAACGGCAAAAAGTGGATAGTTCCACAATTAGTTCTGGTACTATGAAAAGGTTCCCGCGGTGCGAAAGGCCCTTAAAACAGTTCGATCGGAACTATCAATGAAGCAGTGTATGCTGATTGGCCAAATGCATACGAGACATCGGCTACCCGGCATTTTTAAAAAGCCATGTAAAAAATGTACTTCATGAACATGGAAAAAATTGATAACAACATTTACCTGTTGTCGGCAGCGTTGTTCTTTTCCCAGCCTCGATGATAACACTGCAAGTTGTCATAGGAGATTTAGTCTAGTTTTCACACTCTTTCAATCATGTAAATTGTGCATTTACATTCCATCTCCTTTATCACGTAACCCACGACGCGGGACGACATGACACAACACACACACAACAAAATCAGCTCCGAACATGGCGTCCTCCATTCACCAGTTGATATTTGTAAATGCCACGAATAAAGACGTCACTGTCGGCTGCTTCAGAGTTCTTGCTGCCGGTGTCCTGACATTTTATCCTACCCGTCAGATTGTCCTACCAGGGTTTACTGCGCATGTGCACATCAATATCGCGTCCTTTTTCTCACGCTGAATAACAATATTTAATGTATCTGCATTACTGTAAGGGTAGGTTGGGGTAGATGTAGACTTTAATAAAACACAATCTAATAGGTAGAAAAAATTATTTATTGTTGGTTTCCTGTAGCTGTATCCCTTCTAGCCACAACCGCGAATATAACACATAATTACTGTATTTGCTTTACTGTAAGGGTAGGTTTAGGGTTGGGGTAGGTGTAGACGTTAATAAACCATCATTTTACAGGTAGCATTTTTCGTTGTTGAATTGTACTACCCACTGTTTTAATGGGAGGTAGCAAAATCTGACAGGGTAGCACAAATCGACAGAACACCGGTGCGAATGAAACCAGGAAAATGGCCCGAGGAAGAAATTGGTTCTCTAGGAACGACCCTGCTGGCTTGTTCCTAGGACTGAGTTCCTAGAACTACGTGGTGCGAAGCGCATTATGTTGCTCAAAACGCTACATCTGTTCCGCTTTGGGGTATGTTTCTGTAACAAGTGATGATTATCAGTACTGTTTCTAGGCAAAGGCAAGCTAGGCGGTCACCTAGGGTGCCACCAGCAGGAGAGGCAGGGCTCGCAAACTTTCAAAATCCCTGGTAGCCCTTCGGGCAGGTACTCTTCAGATTTTGGTAGCCCGAAAATTAATTTAACTAGCCCAAATAAAAAAAAAATATAGAAAATCAGTTTAAATGTCAATCAAAAATATTTTTTAATACGCAAATATCAACAAATATGAAGGAAGGGATTTTATTTCACTATTTAACAGGGTATCTGCAGAATTCTTAAAAATAAATTTAAGGCAATTTATGACCCATTTTAAGAGCTGCACAAGTAAAATGAACAGTATGAGTGGGGCTGGACAATGTCTGTGGTAACATAGAGTATTGAGCCATAAAATTACATGATTTACAGTTCAGATACAGGTTTTCACAAAAACAAAAATCTTATACAACAGCATTTCAGCCTTGAGACCATTTTTATGAAAAGGGATAAATAAGCATATAAATTGTTAATTTAAAACGTATAAATATTACTGTCTTAATTGTTTATATTTTTAGAAGGCACATTAACTTCTTTCTCATTTACAACTCTATGTGTTTGCTGCATAAAAACATGAGTTGATATTTGCATTAATCTGACCATAAACAGCAAGAAAGGCTTGTTGGAAATGCAAATTCATTCTCTGCCACGTGGTGGCGCTTTAGGAGCGCTGAAATATTGCGGTTTACGTGGTTAACGGCTGCACACACAGCAGCTCCGCGCTCATAAACGCTGCTTTATCGGGAATTATAGGTCAAATTAAATTAAAATACCAACCACACGTTTCTGAGGACAGCCGGTTCCCTTCAGATACATTCAAATAAAGACATCTTTGTTTTGACTTGAAACGTGCAGCGCTCATATTTATTCAATGACATCATTGCCTTTTGAAGTTTAATCCAGCCGTAT
>NW_015555896.1:62541-65490 GCF_001515605.1 Sinocyclocheilus anshuiensis | reverse complement strand
CATTTTGGTAGCCCGACTGGAAAACACAATAGCCCCGGGACGTCGGGCTAGCGATTTTGCGAGCCCTGAGGGGGCACCAATGAGTGCACGTAATGGCGCTACATTTTAGTAGGGTTGTGATAAAGAGTGGCACGGTCACCCTGAAATATTACCACCCTCACTGGATCCCCCAACATCATTGGGATAGAAGGCCATAACCATGTCTTGAGCATTGAGGGGGACCAACTTATATATAATAGGGATAGGCGCTAATAGGGATTTCGCCTAGGGCGTCAAATTGGCTAGAAACGGCCCTGATGATTATGATTACTAATGTAATCGTATACACAAGCGATCACAGGTGGAAAGATGCCAAATTTGTTTCTGAATGCCCACAGTAAAAATACACAGTCAATTTAACACTCTTTAATTAATCCAGTCATTTCTTCAAGCATCCAAACTTCAGCAGAAACTCGAACGATTAGATATAAGATATTTTTGATGAAATCCGAGAGCTTCCTGACCCTCCATAGACAGCAAGGGGAACTACCACATTCAAGGCCCAGAAAGTTAGTAAGGACATCGATAAAATAATCCATGTGACATCAGTGATTCAACCGTAATTTTATGAAGCTATGAGAATACTTTTTGTGTGCAAAGAAAACAAAAATAATGACTTTATTTCTTCTCTTTTCAATTTCTTCTCTTCCGTGTCAGTCGACGCGCGTTCACGACAGTACCATGCACACGTTTGGTGCTGCTGACGCAGGAGCTGGTGTTCTGACATAGAACCTGGATGTGCTGCGCCTTGTTTGTTATTTTTGTTTTCTTTGCACACAAAAAGTATTCTCGTAGCTTCTTGAAATTGCAACCACTGGTGTCACATGGATTATTTTAACGACGTCCTTACTTTCTGGGCCTTGAATGTGGTAGTTCCCTTGCTGTCTATGGAGGATCAGAAAGATTTTGGATTTCATCAAAAATATCTTCATTTGTGTTCCAAAGATGAACGAAGGAGGGTGAGTAATTAATGACAGAAATATAATTTTTGGGTGAACTATCCCTTTGAGTATATATTTACTTGACTATTTTAATGATGTCCTTACTACCTTTCTGGGCCTTGAACATGGTAGTTGCATTGCTGTCTATGCAGGGTCAGGAAGCTCTTGGATTTCATCAAAAATATCTTAATTTGTGTTCCAAAGATGAACAAAGGTCTTAGGGGTTTGGAACGATATGAGGGTGATTAATTAATAACAGAATTTTCATTTTTGGGTGAACGAACACTGTAAAGAATTAAAGTACCATTAAAGAACTCCTGGAAATCCTGTAGAACTCCTGAAGTGTTTTCCCATTTTGTGTTCCTTATGCATCAGATGTTCAGCCAACAGTCTGTGGATGTAATGTATGAGGCTTAGACTAGTTGCAGATTATCTAGATGTTCATTTATTGTACTTAATATCAGCAAGGCTGTGATTTGTTCGTAGCCACAAAACCCAACCTGGAATGAAAAGAAATCACCCACTACTGTGGGCAAACTCTGCACCTCGCTCCAGTTCCATACCTTACCACTCACATATTCTCATCTGGAGCTATTAGCATTCATGGAATGCAACAAATTTCAGTGTTTTGGATGCTAGTGTCCCCATTAGGCATCTTAACTACTGTAGCTTAACCAGCACGACTTCCTTGGTCAGTCAGGTTTACCCGATTATGCTTGTTGACTGGCTTCAACCAAATTTAAGGAAGCTGATCTGCAAGGTAGACTAGCAACAAACCAGCACCAACATTCCCCCTTCTCAGCAGGAAATTGATGTTCAATTTTCCCCAAGCATTCAAGTGAAGATTTGCAGTATGTTGGCAAACAGGCAAATGCAATGCGAGGGTTCCCATTTGGTTTGTTTGTGATTTTATCCATTTTTTTCGTATGCTTTGCATTCGGTATAACTTAGAGCCACTCTCAGGTGTTAAAAATGTCAACCGGTAAGAGTTTTAGAGGAAGTGAGAAATTCTGCACTGAATTTAAAGAGGAACGCTGACTGTGAAGGATTACAGTGGGAAGGCTTGGAATTATTTTAAGGTCCCCTTAACTCGAGGATGCTTCTACCCACACTGAATAGGGGAATATTAATTATGAATGGGGTCGTTGACGTCACTCGGCTTTAAAAGGAGCTCAGTTGGAGAACAGTTTTTTTTTTTCAGATTTCCCCTAAGCATAACTGACAGTGACTGCCTCTCTAGACCTCTCTGCAGTTTCATAACCACTCAAATTGTTCATAATCTGCACAGAGAAACTTGTTTGCTGGAGATTTTGTACCTTTGTCAAGCTCTGTGTTTCTTTTGTTGCTTGACATGATGGTTTTAAAGGTTTTCATGAGTATTTCTCTTTAACAACACTTTTAAAAAAGTACTGTGGTGCTACCATAATACAGTAATAGAATCAGATTGTGATTACAAGATACTTTGATATCAGTTTGATATATGGGCCGGTATGAGATTTTGACGGTATGATAACCTCAAAACGTAATAATCACTTTAATCTAGCTTGCGCTCACTGTTGTACACTGGAAGCAGTTCCGGGTGGATGACATATGAGGTCAGCTTTGCACATGCACCGCTCAGAAGTGACGTATGCGGAAGCGCAGGGAAGAGATCAAAACAAAACAACGGTCACTAATTAGAAGTACAAAACGAGGATTTGTAAAGAAAGATGTCGGAGGATTTCAATATTAGCCAAGAGGAGACTGGTTTTCCTTTGCTAAAGTAAGGAAACTTTGCTTCCTTTGCTACTGTTAACAAACATTGGTTTTCATGAGACTCACTGGCGCATACGCTGCGCTGACCTCAGAGGTCATTCCACCGGAACTGCTTCCAGCTTGATGATTACGTTTTGAATATGGATATTTTTCTTACAAAAACGCATCGATTCACTACAGAAGGCCTTTGTTCACCCCCCGGAGCCGTGTGAGA
>NW_015555896.1:44954-61162 GCF_001515605.1 Sinocyclocheilus anshuiensis | reverse complement strand
ATGGTGCATATACCAAAAAAAAAAAAACATTGCAGTGGGAAAATGTCCAAAAACCATGATAGTATCATGGCACTTTTTGTTTGTTCAAGCTAAAGTTAGCCAATGTGATTTGCCTTCCCACTAATTGAAAATCCCTACAAACTGGAGTCTAGCCTTGAGGAATCCCTTTTGCAGAAATGCAGATATGCTGACATTGAATGTGAAATGCGCTGCCTGATATGTAAAGTGTGATTATTTTTAATACCTGTTTATTACTTATTACATACCCATCTCTCTCTATTACAGTGAAGAAAGCCAAGCTCGATGGACCGCAAGGTAAGCCTGAAGTCTCACTGTAACTAGCTTTCCACAATATCTTTTTGTATTTTTTTTCCTGCAGCAGTCTATTAAATGCACTGGTATTTCTGTGCAGAGAAATTCAACACGTATGTGTCACTGAAGGTTCAGAACGTGAAAAGCACCACCATAACCGTGCGCGGCAGTCAGCCATGTTGGGAACAGGACTTCATGTTGTGAGTTCCTCTTCCCTTTCTCTTTAACAGTATAAGGAAGGGCTGGAAACAAGTACGCTATAATGCTGATGCAAATGTTTGGGCATTGCATTCCAAGCACAGGGTCCCATTGCGCATCCTTAATGTGTGTTCCCTAGTGGCAATGCCGAGAATGCCATCTGTACGTGAATTAAACTGCATTCAGACACATTCCATAACCTATATCGTGAGAGATTGAGCTTGTGTAGCTAGAAACATTTGCTGTCACAAACTTGCGTAGAGTATGTTTCAAGCCTTACGACTGAGCTGACAAGAACCTTGATGAAGGAGCTATTTCTGTTTTAGCATGTGACAGTTGGCAGTCCCTTGGTAGTGCCAGTCAGGTAGTACCCCCTAATGGTTTTACCCTCAAGGGCCCAAACGTTGCTTAGCACTGACTGCAGTAAATCTTGTCTTCTAAACTTAAGATAGAATATGTGTTGTGGTTGTCCTGAAAGAGCAGACATAAAACATTTAAATAGAGGAGTTCGCTAAGTACAACAAAGTAATATCTTAAATTTAGACATTTCAAAAGCCTTGGGTGAGCTCTTTTGACTTGGGCTAGTATGCCCATTCAAGCACCCAGAACATATAAGAATCAATCTGCATTACTTGTCCTAGCAATCACCGTAGTAGCCACTAGGGGTGTAACAGTACATGTATTTGCCCCAAACGGTCACGGTTTGGTTCATGCAGTCAGACGACGAATACAGGCAGTCATAGATATCAATCCAGAAGGGGGCGCAGGAGACATGAAAAACAGCGCATACCGCAGGAACGGTGTAACGGAAATTATTAGCGGTTTTGAAACTGAAAATGTGAAAATTTTCAGATCGCGATATACCTTGAAACCGGTAATTGGCCCATGCCTAAGTTCAACTTACGTTCACCTTATACTTTGGTAATGAATGATTATCATAGTATTTATATACCATGGTACCACCATGCAACATGGTGCATATAGGGGTGTAACAGTACATGTATTTGCCCCAAACGGTCACGGTTTGGTTCATGCAGTCAGACGACGAATACAGGCAGTCATAGATATCAATCCAGAAGGGGGCGCATGCAGTAATGCAACGCTAACCGTCACAACAGGAAAGAGCAGAAGAAGAGGCGATCTATGCAACAACCCAAAACAAGAACGGCACATTCAGACGGCACACAAGAGCTTGAAGAACCGCCTGCTTGCTTTAAATCAACAGTGTGGGAAAGTTTAGGTTCTAGAGATGCACCGGTCGACCGGCTATAAATTGGAACTGGTTTTGGGTTTTATTTTGGCCGATCTCAATTCCAGAATTGCACGCAAACTGCATTGCAATAATTTCCCAAATGTAATTTGTGTGGAATTTTTATGAAGTCTGTAAACAGGAGAAGATACTGTACCAGGCAGGTCAAGCTCACTGTTCGTGATGCTCGAAATATAGGAAGAAAAATATTTGTGGGTTTATATAGGAAGCTCTATATCGCTGCTGTTCCATAAGCGCCACCTACTGTCAGAGAATAAATTTGCATTTTAATTCAGTCCGTCTGCTGTTTTTGTTTTGTGCAGGTGTCTTATGTAGCATAATTTCACAAATCTAAAGTCAGACCATTTAGTTTTTGCTTTAAATCTTGAAATTCTACAGTCTAATTCAAATAAAAAACAACTGCTCATGCTACATACTGTATATGTAGCACTACTGTCTGTTCAAAATAAATGAAAAAATACATCTCCTGTTGTACTGAACTCGTATTGAACCGTAACCCCAAAACCTAAGTACGTAACAAACTGTGACTTCTGTGTAGCATTATACCCCAAGTAGCCACCCAGACCACCCTAGCAACCAGTTAGAACAACATAGCAACACACTTGCATCCACTCACAAATAAGAAAATGTTTTTGCTCTTGCATTTTGTTCAGAATGTAAATGTCTGATACATACATGTACAAACTTTTGAGACACTGAGAGCAAAACCACGAAAGCATCTGGTTGACACTGCAAAATTCTTTCCAACTTCATCTTGAGTCATCTATAAGCCAGATCTGCTTCAGCACCTCTGTATCTTGCTGTGTAATGTCTAACGCAGCACCACCACTGTCCTCAAGATTAGCCCCTGTGGTCTATAAGAAGGATTGGTTTTGATATCAAAGTTAAGGCTATTATTAGGATTTGATGCCGCTTTAGAGACCGTAGTCCTATGGAGCTTCACATGGAGTGGCACTGGAGATGCCCAAGGCACAGATGGCATTGTTGTCTGCACCCTGTTTGGTTTTTATTGCTATTTTCTGTTTCTGTTTCCATTTAATATAGTGCCCCTGTTAAAATGGATATTTTTTGTCGTCCACTATTCTCTGGGGTCTGGTTTTTCAGCATGTCGAATCGAACTAAAACTACTGAGTCTTGCAGTTTCTCCACAGTATTTCAGAAACTTTTGCCTTAGGTCTCTTTATTTTTAATGTGAGTTTATTAACTGAATATACAGTGGGTACAGAAAGTATTCAGACCCCCTTCAATTTTTCACTCTTTGTTATATTGCAGCCATTTGCTAAAATGTGTACATTAATGAGGAAAAAAAATTAACTTAAATGATTTTAGCAAATGGCTGCAATATAACAAAGAGTGAAAAATTGAAGGGGGTCTGAATACTTTCCGTACCCACTGTATATGAAACAGTCATAGCAGTATAGTCTCCATATCATCATAACAACACATGAACATCTCTCTCCATCTCTGTTTCTCAATACTACCCTTCACTTCATCTTCTAGTGAGATTAACAGGTTGGATCTGGGCCTGACAGTGGAGGTATGGAACAAAGGACTGATCTGGGACACCATGGTTGGCACATTGTGGATCCCTTTGCACAGCATTCGACAGTCGAACGAGGTACAGCCCAGATGGCCTGCCTGGCCCCCAACAGCTTGCAGCTTTTCTCACCCTCTGTAGAGCTATATGTGTAGATCTGTAGCTGATGCCTAGCATTGGCTCTCATTGCAAACATGTTGCAGGAACCATTCCCTGTAAGATACTATATGTTAATATTTGAGCACAACACAGTTGCTCAAGCAAGTGGCAAAACATTTAAACTACTTTTCTTACATTATCGTAAGACTATTACTTTTTATTATTAAAAAGTAATTTTTCTACTTTTCCTACCTCCACGAGTGCCATCTATCATTGCCTTTTTTATCTAAAAGTGCTCTGTTCCTTTAAAACTAGCCAACAAGCCATATGTGTTGGCTGTGAAACACAGACTTTAATTATATGCATTTATGGTGTAATTACTACATTTTCGTTTTCATATTTACCACAAAAAATACGCTGTCACTTTAATTCAGCGTGTGCAGCAAACTCGGTGTGGAAACAATCACTGCACTGCTGCAGACACACCGCTCCTGGAACACACTGCCAGACCGCAACCGTGTGCAGTGTGAACACTTTCAAATCCGTTAACATGAGCGCGGAAAAAATATGCACCGCATACGCATAGCAAACGGAGTATGTGTGAACCTGGCGTTATGTGTGTGCGCTTCGATTGTGCATGAGCGCACAGTCCCCAGGAGAGCGCGCGAGTGCTGAATGGTTAAACACTGGCAAGAATTAAATACAACATATGTAGTATTTCTTATTTATTTGTTCTACTGTAGTTTTTTTGTCCTATTGCTTGTGTTTGGTTCCTAATTCTTATTTAATCCTGACCGTTTACTTGTCTGTGTCAATGCATGTTCATATTGACCACAAACAATGCGCTGTTACTTTAATTCAGCGCTTGCAGTGCAGCAAATATAGACTCGGTGCGGAAACGATCTCTGCACTGCTGCAGACGCACCGCTCCTAAACGCCCTGCCAGACCGCAACCGTGTGTGCAGTGTGAACGCTTTAATCTGTTAACATGAGCGCGAAAAAGTACACACCACATACGCACTGCAAACAAAGTAATGTGAACCTGGCGTTATGTGTGTGCGCTGCTAGTGTGCATGAGCGCACGGTCTCCAGGAGAGCGCGCGAGTGCTGAATGGTTAAACACTGGCAAGAATTAAATACAACATATGTAGTATTTCTTATTTATTTGTTCTACTGTAGTTTTTTTGTCCTATTGCTTGTGTTTGGTTCCTAATTCTTATTTAATCCTGACCGTTTACTTGTCTTCAGTGAGCTTGAGTTTTGTTTTGATTTTTTTGTGTGATATTGACACTGGTGACAAGAATTATGAAATTTCTACGATATCAAAAATGTTTATATAATAAATACATTATTTAAAGCAAAAGTAACTATATTGTAACTATATAAGTATCGTTGCCGTGAAATAAAATTACTCTCACCCCTACAGGCAACAACATGTCTCTGATCGCAGTGCTTTTTTTTTTCTCTTGCGTTGTAGGAAGGTCCAGGACAATGGCTGACTTTAGACTCCCAGGTCATTATGGCTGAGAATGAAATCTGTGGCACCAAAGATCCCACGTTCCATCGAGTGCTTTTGGATACACGTTTCGAACTGCCATTAGGTATCCTTGCTGTTTTTTGCTTTCTCAAATACTGCATTTGGTCCACACTTGTTCTAAGTTTTAATGCTAACCCATAGTTTTCATACTTCCAGATATACCGGAGGAGGAAGCTCGATACTGGGCCAAGAAATTGGAGCAGCTCAATGCCATGAGGGACCAAGATGTGAGTCTCTTCATTCAACTCCAGTCTTGTTGTGTTTACAGTCCTCCCCAGAGCCCAAGGGCAGAACATGCGTTAATTTGAGTCTGTCAGAGTACTCCTGAGACCTGAACAGTATTTTTTTTCTTCTTTGCCTTCTGAACTACTGACCTGTTAAAGGGGTCATATGATGCTTTTTTAAAGATCATTATTTTGTGTATTTGGTGTAACAGAATATGTTGACATGCTTTAATGTTCAAAAAACACATTATTTTTCAAATACTGTACATTATTGTAGGTCCTCTATGCCCCGCCTCTCTCAAACGAACTGCGGTTACTGAAACCACGCCTTCTTTCTTTGCGTGAACATTTGGGCGGCATTACGCAAATATTTCCACATAGTGAGGTAGATATGTGGGGGCGTGTTAGAACGAGCCGTTTTAGGGGGGCGTGGCAGAGTCTTAACTTTGATAAAGAATATCTCTTTGGTTTTGAGACTTTAGTCTTCGCAACTTCAGGGATCTTATCTATGCACAATCAGCTTGTAACACTCCAAAGAGAAAAGAAAAGTTGAAATCGCATCATATGACCCCTTTAAAATAAAGACTATCACCTGTTCAAACAGTAATTTTTGTTTGCTCATTTTGCAGTACACATACCAGGAGGAGCACGAGAGACCACTTTCAATGCCATCAACTCAGTGCTGTGAGCCTTCAAGCGCTACTCACACTCACACACACACTATAAATTGCAAGGCCCCTTGGTAGGTTGACGTGTGCAGAACCTCATTAGAGGTCCAATCACCCCATCAGCAGGTCCAATATGAGACTGCTTTATCTCTGAGCACTAGATGGATGGCTATGGATGGTGCATAGAGATTTCCTGGACAGTATTCAGCAATATCTCAAGCATGGGTGGGTTAAGGAGGAGCGGGAATCTTTGGCTTGCCAACAGGCAATTTTTTATTGCTTTACATCAGAGCTATTAACCATTAGCACTTAGCGTGCCTGGGCGAGGTCACTATCCTGCACTCCAGACATCCAAATTTACGTCTGTGTCACACCTGGTAGTTTTACAACCTAGATTTATAACAAGCTGCTTGTTCATGGTCACACAGAGGCATGTGTCTCAAAAAGATATATTTCTTGGCATACTTCTAATTTTTGTGTTGACTCATTGTTCCCATAGGTAACTGGAGTCTATGGGGGGACCAGCAAAGTAAGTAAACTTTGTTTTATGGGTTTAAAAAGAAATGCATGAAAACTTTCATTGATTCCTCCCGAAGTTTGATGGGTATGGTTTTGGTCCTGGAACATTAATATTTAAAAAATATATATATATATTACGGTTAATCCACACAATTTACATCTAAATTCTGCACTTGCTTCTCAGATGACGATCCAGATAGTGCTGTGGACGATCGAGACAGTGATTACCGCAGCGAAACCAGCAACAGCATCCCGCCTCCATTCTACAGCACTTCTCAGCCCAATGCATCCATGCACCAATACCCCATCCGTCACATGCACCATGGCTCCCGCTACAACGACATGCATGACTACGACTATGATAACCAGAGAGCCATTAGGTAAATTTGACCAATTCCTGGTTGCAATGTATTTGCTAATTCTAGTCACTTTAGCATCTATCAGTTAGTAAAAGCATTCACTGTGTCTGTGCGACTTTCCTCTGTTCTTATTCCTATGCATTGGTGACTGTATACAAACCTTGGATGAGCGGTCATTGTATACACTTCATGGGTTTGGAGCCACACTGGTGTCACTCTGTGATATGAATGCAACGTTTGCCCTCAATTGCTTGTTTTGGACCAATTCACTTCAAAACGAGCTTTTATTTCCTGTACATTTTGTCTTTCATTGCATTGCATTCTTGCATTGCATGCTGGAGACTTTGTGCTCTGAGACTCTTGCCTTGTCCCAAATGGCACCTGAAGCTCCTTCTCCAAGTAATTTTACCACACACCCTGTTGAAAAAAACCTGGATAGGTGTGTTTTTTAACATTGCAGCTGGTTTGAGCTGGTCCTTAGTTGGTCATGAGCTGGTTTAAGCTGGCCCTGAGCTGGTTATCAGCTGGTTCTGAGCAGGAGCTGGTTGCTTAGGACCAGCACATGACCAGCTAATAACCAACTCATGACCAACTAAGGACCAGCTTAAGCCAGCTCAAACCAGCTGCCATGCTTCAAAACATACCTAACCAGCATATGCTGGTTTTTTCAACAGGGCAGACTGTTGGGTAATTGTCCCTTAAGATATCTTTACCAAAAGGAGGCATAGCTGCCTCAAAGCAGCCACCCTACAGTCTTGTGGACTTAACAGATGCGTGCAAGCAAAGGCCTTGAGACTGCAAATCAACATGTTATAGCCTCTTGAATCCTTTAGAAAGTCTTACAAATGGATAGATCCTGATCCCAAAGTGATGCTTTTGATACGACTCTCTTAGCAGCTGGTTAACCATTGCCTTAAGTTGGGTCATTTTCCCAACACATGAGGTGAGATGAAAAAACAAATAAGAAAAAAGACATTACTCATGCTCCTCCTCTTCCTGCCTCCCCCATCCCCTTCCCTCCCACCAGACGCTATGGTAGTTTAGACTCCGCCACCAACGGCCACAGCGATCTCGATTCGGCTTCTGGCTCGAGCAGGCGGACCAGCCGCCAGTACTCCTTAGACAGTAGGCACTCGCTCTCTGATAGGTGGGTCTCCGTGGCTCCTACACCACCTCCACCCTCTTCCACCTCCTCCTCCTGCTCTTCTTCCTGCTCCAGCCTGTGATTCCGTCCCGCTGTGATGATGTCGTGGATTTGGACTTGTCTGGTCCTGTGGTCCTCGCTATGCTTGCCATGCATGCGCACCAATCCTTCTTTTACATACATGGTCTATTGATATATATACTCTATCTATACCTCTTTGTATATGTATCTATGTCCTCTATCATGACTACTGTGTACCTGTTAATGACCTGTCACATGTTATTAGGTAACCAACCCGTACGTCTCAGAAGCTTTTTCTTGTGTCTTCTGTAATGTGTAATCGGAATTTGGTGCAATTGCTGATGGGGGTCCACTGGGTTGGTCACACAGTCTGTGTTTTGTGAAGTCTGTTATTTTCCTGCTATATGCCTGACAGAGTTAGAGAATAACGTTGTAATTCCAAAAGCCTAGTGTGCGCTAATTACATAGCCTTTAGACACACTAGGCTGTGTGTGGGCAGCAGGCGGGACCATGTCGATGGCTGTGACAGAGACCAGGGGATGTTCACATCACTGATTTACCCTTTCAGCATCTCATAGACAAAACCTTTCCGAAAGCCAAAACATGTTGTGTGGAAGACAGGAAATAAAGCTGTGTGTGTGTGTCTTGAGAATTTATGGGTTTGTGCGCGAGGAAGTGAGAAAAGGTGACAAGGATATATGACTAACTGGCGGAAAGTCTTGACAGAAGCGTGATTGTATGTGTAATTGTGTGTGTGTCCTGTGGCTCTCGTATTTCTCCAGTCTGAATCCCAGACGCTTTTTGGCTCACAGCCTATTATTACACACCCCATCTCTTTCGCTTTTGATTCTTCATGCATTACTAAACCTTACGTCCCATAATCGATAATGTGTGAGTGAGTGTGTGTGTGTGTGGCAGCGTGTCTTTTCTTACTCATTCCATTCTCTCAATCTCTCTACACCTAATTGGCTCATTCATCAGCAAAGATAAATAGCCTTCCATTGTTTAAAGTGTCACAGGAAAATGCTGCATCCCCTTTTCTGTCAGCTCAGTGTTTCTCTCTCTGTTTTATCAATGTGTTGTCCTTTCTTAAGTCCACCTGGATGAATCTTTCCACTGACAACCCTTCCCATTGCCATCTTAGCATTTTTTTGTGAAACAGCTCTTTTTGAGTCTGTATGTTAAAGTGAGTTTTTTCCTTCGACTCCCTCAAATGAACCTCAGGATTCTGTCTTGTTTTCTCTCACCACCTTACCTGCACGCATACATCCTAAGCAGAAACTGTTTCCCTGCTGAAGAGAATACCTTAAACCAACCCTAAATTTGTTTGCTTCTCTTAGCTGGTTTAAGCTGGTCTGCTGGCCTGACTTCTGAGAGACCAGTTAAGACCAGAAAACCATCTGTGGCAGGTTTAAGCTGTTGTTTTTAGCAGGGAGAGACTTCTATCAGCTGACAAGGACAATTTTCTTTTGTGGTTGGTCGTTCCTGCTTTCTTTACCTCAATTTTTATGGCCCATAAACCTGTATATCGGCAGTCGCTCATCTTGTTTCTTCCATGACTTAATATAACTAACAACTCTTTACTCCCACAGCCCCACCGGCAGTAGTCGCTATGCCTCCTCGGGTGAGCTGAGCCGCGGCAGCTCCCAACTCAGTGAGGAGTTTGGCCCAGAGGATGGTGAGAGCTTCCGAGGTTCCGGAGAGTTCTACGACGAGAATGACTCCTACCATTCCTGCCATTCCTCCGTTAGCTGTGGTAAAGACTCACCTGGTTGGGATCCAGATGAGCCGCAGGGCATCTACAGTGATGATGGGGAGTATAACAAAGATGGAGGTGAAGAAGGTGCACTCTATGATGAAGAGGCTGGTGAGATCTATGAGCAGGAGGAAGGGGAGTATCCCTATGAGGAAGAAGAGGAAGGAATGGTGTATGAAGAGGATGAAGGTCTTTACCCATTGGATGGTACTCTCAGTGAAGAGCAGGAGCCACCTTACACCCCTACTCCAACCAGCACTGCCCCAACGTTGGCTCCTGAGGCCCCAACCAGCCGTCCACCACTGGAGAAACAGGCTTCCATGCACCAGCAACAGCCACCACAATCCCAACCACCATTCCAGACCATGGAGCCTAAGCGAGAGTCACCGCCCCCACAACAGCCACATGATGTCTTTGCCAAGGTACCTCGTACCTCGACCCCACCGCGAGTCTCAGAGTTGGAGCCTGAGAAGGTCCCAACACCTGCAGGCAAGCTGGCAGCCCCTTCGAAGGAACCTTTGCCTACCCCTGCTACCAAGGTCCCGCCTGAAGCAGAACAAGAAAAGAAAGAGGCTCCTCCAGAGAGGTAAGCTTCATGTGCTGAGTCCTTGGATAAGGTGTAGCCTTTCATGACATTTTGCTGAATGCAAGTTAAATCTAACAATTTTTCCATCTTTTCCCAGCACACCAAAGCTGGAGCCACCTGTGGACCCTGCAATAAGGGCCAAAGCCAACTGGCTGCGACTCTTCAACAGGGTTCGCCTTCAGCTTCAGGAGGTACGTGAGGTCTTGTGAAGCCTGACATTGATACTATATTTGTTTGATCAGCTTTTTCCAAGTACATGGTAATTCAGTAACCAATGAAAGTTTGCTTGCTTATGCCCAGTACAGTTGGTTCTGTTGGCCAACATTGGGATGTCAGTTTTTGGTTAGTCTTGCCCTGCGTTGTTGTCCTTTTTCTTGTCTGTCTTGTCCATTTCATGTTACTTTTTTGTCACTTGCTTTTAAGTTTTACATTTTACTGTTACATATGTTTACAAAACAAGTCTTTGTTTTGAGATTTCATGCCTTGCCCCTCTTTGTGTTCCACCCCATTTGTTTTTGCTTTTTGTGTTTTTTTTCTTTCAGTTTTTTGTCATTGCCATAGTGATTGTCATGCTCTTCACTGCTTTACTGAAGCTGGACAAGCAGTCTGAAAGGTGGGTGTGGCTATGTGTGGGTCCAAAGTAAACACATTTTCCTGACCGATGGCTGCGGCGTGCTTCCTCTAAGATACTCATGGAGTTGTTATGACAGAATAATGATGATGGAGATAAAGGTGTCCGGCAAATCCAGTCTAATTATGAGAGAGTCCTGCAACTGACGTCAATGAGATCAGCCGACTGCAGGCTCTTTCTGGGTCCTATCAAAATAGACAATGGTCTTTTTTCTTCAATATAAATTATATGATTGAAATTACATTGTGAGGTCTGCATGGATATTGAAGAGATGTTTAATATGGTTTAGCAGATGGATAAAAGTGAGATATAGAGCTCTGTCACTGACCCTGCTGTCACTCCCTGTTGTCCGCAGGCTCGAGGCGAGACTCCAGGACTTGCGTCACTCTTTTTGCAAGCAGGGTGAGTGTCACCAAAGGACTGCAGCTAATTTTCAGAACAGCTATGCGTCTGAGCAATTCAAACTTCATGCTTTAGGTGTTATATAATTTATGTAAACATTTAAACATCAGAAAGTACCTAAGGCTTTATGAATCACTATGAAGAATACAGTCTAGGGGTGGGCGGATCGATCCTAATATTGATCATATCGATACCAACGTTGGTATTGGTATTGGATCAATACTAGCCGATATTCTAGGTTATTTTTCTCTCCTCTACACTTAATACACTGTTTAATACATTCAACAAAGAGTAGACATGTCTGTGTGTGTATATGCCGCTCTTTTCGCATCTTGTATGCAAACAATGCTGCTCCTCCCCTGCTATGCTGTTCTGTTGTCATGCCATCACGTGACTCAGTGGCTCCAAGCGCAAGTGGATACTTTTGGCTACAGTGAGAGATGGAATAGTAGAAATTCACTACTGTAGCAACACCACCAACTTATCCACCTTATTTTTCAATGTGGAAGGAAGCTTTTTTTTCTGTGAATGTGCGAGACTTCCACTTCATTAGGCACTGTAGGGAAATAATGAGAAAAATAACAAAGTGCAATAAACGGGAAAAATAGTTTGTTCTATCCACCCTGTGTGTTTATAATTAAGACAATACATTAAAACAATATGGTAAGAAACACCGGTTTGCAATATCAAGCAGCAAAACAAGCTGTTTTGTATAGCTAAAAATTGCTGAAAGCGTATGAGACTGGAAGCCAGACCCATTAAATTTACCTTATTTGGCCTTTTTATACAGTATCACTGTCTTCAACGATTAAGCCACGTTAAGCGTTATTTATATAGGTTTCTATCAGAGGAAAACACTTAACATGCATGCACTTTGCATTCATATCCTGGGCTGCTTGCCTGCATATAGTTTGCATCATCAGTACACTGAGTTTGGCCTTTTAATATTACTTTCTTAATGCATTGTCACATTAAGTTTTTTTTTCTTTATAACTATATTTTCTATGGGAGGAAAATGCTTAACATGAAACTTTACTTATTGCTTTCATATTCTGGGCTCCTCTGCTTGCAAACTCCTTTCAGAAAGGCAAATAATATCCACATAGCTTTAAGGTGAATGTAATATTTTAGTCATATCAACATTAGTTATTGTTAATTTTCAAAGTGTAATTGATCATTTAAATGTATGTTTTTAAAAGGAAAAAGTATCGGTATCAGTATCGGCGATACTGGCCCTGTAGTTACTTGGTATCGGATCGATACCAAAATTTGCAGTATCGCCCACCCCTAATACACTCTTCATACCTCTACTGTTCTGTGGTGTTCTCAAATGAGGAGGCAAAGTCCTCAATTTTTTTTTTTAAAGGGGTCATATGACGTTGCTAAAAAGAACATTATGTTGTGTACACTGATTTCTAGTTGTGTCCTCTTTTGGAAGGCCAAACAAAGTAGTTTCGCTTTCACGACGAAACACACAGTGTCACACACGGCGGGCTAGAGTGAGGAACGGCCAGCGGGTTAGAGTGAGCGGCGGCCGGCAGATTCGACGAACGACCAGCACGGATCAGCTCTAGGCATGACGAAGCGGTTATCATCCTCTTTTGGAAGGCCAAACTAAGTAGTTTCGCTTTCACAACGAAACACACAGCGTCTCCACGACATGGCAGCGGCGGCAACAACAATACTACAGCGAAAATAAAAGTTACGCCTTCTTTCTTTGCGTGAACATTTGGGCAGCGTTATGCAAATCTTCCCACATCGTGACGTAGACGTGGGGGTGTGTTAGAACGAGCCGTTTTAGGAGGGCGTGGCTGACTCTTAACTTTTATAAAGAATATCTCTTTGGATTTGAGACTTTATTCTTTGCAACTTTACAGATCTTCTTTATGCACCACGAGCTTGTAACACTCCAAAGAGAAAAGAAAAATTGAAATCGCATTATATGACCCCTTTAAATCAAATGTAAATTCAGTTAGCGTTTTTATATTTATTCCAAAATAATAACTCAAGGCAGTAACAATTTAAACAATATATTTTATTTGTGAACTTACGTTCAGCTATTCTTTTTAATAGTTCACTTTTAACAATTTTTTTATTTTTCGGATGATCATTAAAGATCGGTAAATATTGGTCACAGACACGGAGATTTACTTCAAATTTCACCAAGCTGATTACTCACTAAAAACTCCCACAGCTCATGTTTTCATGCCATTTTAAGTCTTATTTGACGTAACAAAGAGGTTATATGTAAGTGTATGAGTTGTTTACTTACTTTTTAAATTAGTTTTCCAAATAACGCCATTATATTGTTAATTTAGACCAGGGATCCTCAAATCTGACCCACGAGATCCACTTTCCTGCAGAGTTTAGCTCTAACCCTAATCAAACACACCTGAGCATGCTAATCAATGTCTTCAGGATCATTAGAAAATCACAGGTAGGTGAGTTTGATCAGGGTTGGAGCTAAACCAAAAAGTATAGAAGCCCAAGAGGCGAGACTCAATAGAACACTCCATAGCAACAGTTGCGCCCATGACGTGACTGTGCCGCCGCCATTTTGGACTGAGAACTACACAAAAACGCCATAGAATAATAGGAGCCAGTCGCGCTTGACCAACTTACAATAACACATTTAAAGTATATATATATATATATTATATATGTGTATGTGTATATATATATATATATATGTGTATCATACTTAAATATAAAGATTATAGATAGGTCTCCTCCACCAATTGACTAGACTGTTTCATACTGCTTACTGTTTGCCAAGTAAAAAGATAAAATTACTGCAAACCCTTTACTTACCCATATCTATGTTATATCGTACATTTTCCTTGTTAAATTAAAAACTTAAGGTCGTGAAATTACCAGATGTGATGTTTGGTAGTGATTTAATAGAGGCAGACACAGTCATATATATTTATTCACATGATTTTTAAATAAAAAATAAATTAAAATAAATGGTACACATTCATAACATTTTTAAAAAAACAGTTGCATATCACAAAATATGAACAACTTGCAAACATTGTATCAAGGACTCCACCAACTATTGTGAGGTTTCTGTAATTTCTGTCATGTATCAAGTGCACACATTTAACTGAAAATAGTAATAGATCAAAATCAAATAAGCAATAGAGATCAAAACCATCAGCAGCAATTGTGTTAGAGAAGAGATTATAAGACAGATAATATTTCTGTACTGTATCAAGTGCACACATTTAACATTAACTGTAACTAGTAATAAATAGAGGAATAAAGTGGAAGTGGTAGTAAAAGATCAAAACTATCAGCAGCAATTGTGTGTTCGTGTGAGAGAGAAAAAAATCTAAAAGAGATTGTAAGACATAAGAAAGGAGTAGAATGCTTGCGTTTCGCCCACTTGCTCTCTCGCATCTTCTAGTGACTTTCAGCAGTTTTCAGTCCAAAATGGCGGCAGCGCCTCCGCAGCGCCATCTATAGACTGTTGCCCTTATCACTACAGAGTTTCGCCTCTTGGGCTTCTATACTCTTTGGCTAAACTCTGCAGTGCATTGGCCCTCCAGGGCAAGATTTGAGGAACCCTGATTTATACTAATCCGCAAACGTGGAATGCGCAGAAAAACAAAAGGCAGGATTTATCACATGAAACAATCACAGCCCAACATAACCAGTCATATCCAATCATATCGCGATGGAGGCATTGCCTCCTCTCACGTGATCAGGGGAGGCGAGAGAGACTCGGACTCCAGCTGTAACTTTACCTGCTGGTGTCACTGTTGGACAATGTTTCTTTAGAAAAACGAGTGATTTATATACTTTTTAATGTTATTTATACATAATGTAATATTGGCGTTGTTTTATTTTTGTACTATTTTTTTTTCTCATCCAATATTTTGAGGAGGCACAGCCTCCCTTGCCTCCTCTGAGGAAACACCCCTGTATATATAAGGAGTTCATTTGCAAAAACCGACAACTTTTTTTTTTTTTTTCAGAAATCAATAATACATCTACCCATTTGATCCGCAGGCCTGGAGGTGCTCTTTACAGCATAGACAGCATGCCTGACTTACGCAAGAGGAAAGCCATCCCTCTCGTCCGAGACCTGGTGAGTCACACAACCCCACTTCAGTACGTCAAACTTTCAACTAAAGCATTGCTGGATCCAACATCACCTTCCCAACTCTTCAAAAGCACCGTCCATACGCATCAGAGTGGTTATTTTGGGCAGCAGTCTGTCAAGGGTCTGTAGTTCACAGAAGTCTCTGTGGCACATCTGTTTGAATCACGGCTACAGGGTTAGACGTTATTAGAGCATTACTCCGCTCCATTCATCCTGTAGACTGATGAATCTCCAGTCTCACGACTGCCTCAATGTCTCCTTTACAGTCCCATTAGTTTTGGCCTGTGTATTTTTTCCTGAGCTGACTTCATTGTCTGCTAACCTTGTTTTGTGCCTGTAACCTACTTTGGGAGCTTGTTGAACTTTTCCACTGATACTTAAAAAAAGATTAGGTGGCAAATAAAATCAAACATCATTGGTTCTCGCATGGATAGAGGCAATATAGATGTTAAAGCCAACATGAAATCTAAATTTATCCAACTAATACAAGTTCCTGGTCTTATCGTGCCTAATCCATCATTTCAAATACAAGCAAGATATAATGTAATAACCACATTTAAATGTAGCTAGTAATTCGATCTGGTTACAGCCAACAAAATGTATTTACGTAGTGCTAAATTGATTGCATTGCAGTTAAATTAAGTTTTAACAAAATGCTCAAGAGTTGTGTTGCATTAGTGCATGTTTATGAACTACATCGAACAAGCTGCAGAATCCATTTTTGAGTTTACTTGTTAACAACGCTTTCTGAAAAACTTCTCATTAGATTGACAGGAGAGTTAGTTGTGTATTGATTAAACACAGTAACAAGAGCCAAAAAAAAAAAAATCGTTCATT
>NW_015555896.1:24520-44938 GCF_001515605.1 Sinocyclocheilus anshuiensis | reverse complement strand
GTTTCAGCTTTTATTTTCCTTTTTCGCCCTGAAGAAGATATCACGAGATGTTCCACATCATTATATGTGGAAAATAATGCACGACGTGTAGGTCTGGCTGTACTTATTCAGCCAAGAACGCTCCTGGCAGCCTTCACTGGAGATCTGTCAGAGCAGGCAACGGCACCAGGCTTGCTTTGACGCTACGGACTGGAAGATGAGGGAGAAATTACCATACTGCACTAAACAGTTTAAATCCAGTTTACCGTCACCGATACTGACTCTAAGAGTCAGAAGCCAAAGTGCTGACTTGAGCAGAATTAAAATGCATGTCAAAAACAATTCAACTAGAGACAAAGTACCTTCTCCCTCTCTTTCTTTTTTCTCTGCTCTCTCTGTATTTCAGTCTTCCACATGCATTCTTGTTGTACAAGCACGTTTTGTGGCCTTTTTACATAAATACTTTCTCCATGTGGTTGAGTCAGTAGATTTATAAAAAGTATAACCTGGATTTTTTTTTTAATTTTTTTTTTTTTTAACTTAATCAACCCTGGTTGAGTTGATGTATGAATTAAAAACTTTTTGTGTTATCTTTGGCAAACTTCTAAAAATGTTTTTGTTTTTGTTTTATTTCTTTTTTCCAATGCCTCACCTCCTGCAGGCAATGGTAAGTATTCACAATTTCACTTTTCCAGCACTCCTGGGTAAAATGCTTCGATTCCAACCACAAACATTTTCTGCTAATTATCACTGCACACTTTAGAAGGAATTTCTTTATGAAAACTATATGGCATTTTATCACAAATTCATACATATTTTTTATTATTTATATTTTATTGAAATTATGTATCTTTTTAATTTTGTTTTATTCTATTAAATTTATTTAGTTTATGATTTTTTTTTAATCCATCTATTGTTAAAAGTTGGACGAAAAAAAATATTGTTAAGAAGTATTCAGTTTCTTATTAGAAAGCAATCAAATGTATTTATTCAACAAAATACATACATTTTCTCCTAATTGTTTTTTTTTTTCTCTTGTAGTCTCTTGTCCAGAACTCTCGAAAAGCAGGCATCACTTCTACTATGGCCTCCAGCACACTTAACAATGAAGAACTGGTATGTCAACAAGCCCCGTTTTCTTCCTGGACATTCATATTTTGCAGTTCAGAACCGTTTTCCATTTACCTGTTGATTTATTATGACCATGCAGAAGAGTCACGTCTATAAGAAGACCCTGCAGGCTTTGATCTACCCCATTTCCTGTACTACTCCACACAACTTTGAGGTGTGGACGGCCACCACCCCCACCTACTGCTACGAGTGCGAGGGGCTTCTGTGGGGCATCGCTCGACAGGGCATGCGCTGCACCGAGTGTGGGGTCAAGTGTCACGAGAAATGTCAAGATTTGCTTAATGCCGATTGTTTACAGAGTAAGATGCTCTTATTGAGTTTCTTTCTTCACTCTCAAATGTTGTCTTCAATACAGAAAATACACTACTGTTCAAAAGTTTGGGAAAAGTTACAGAAATCATTCTAAAATGCTGATTTATTATCAATATTGGAAACCGTTTGTGCTGATTAATATTTTTTTATACTAGTTTTTGCTACCTAATATTGTTTTGGTAATCAATCGGAATTGTAAAAACGGAGTAATGATGCTGAAAATTCAGCTTTGCATCACATGAATAAATTATGTTTTACTTTTTCTGTATTTTTTATCAAATATATGCATCATTGATGAGCAGAAGAAACGTCTTTAAAAAGCATAAAAAATCTTACTGATCCCACAATTTGTGAACTGTAGTATATATCTACAGTATATATTTATGTAGAAAAAAATACTATATTTTTAAAATATATTACTATATTTATTAGTTTTACCATATTTAAATATTCGTCAAAAGTTTGGAAAATAATGATTTTTAGTCTCTTATGCTCACCAAGGCTAAGTATAAATACAGTAAAAACAGAATTATTGTGAAATATTGTTACTCTTATTACTAGAACGCTTTTTATTTCAATATATTTTAAAATGTATTTTATTTCTGTGATGACAGCTGAATTTTCAGCAGCCATTCCAGTAGCTCAATTATTAATATTTTTCCAAAATTGTTTTATTTGAAATAGAAATCTTTTGTAACATTATAAATGTGTTCACTGTCAATTTTGATCAGTTTAATGCATTCTTGCTGAATAAGTGTTCATTTCTTTTATTTATTTATTTATTTATTTTATTTTTCAGTTATTAAATGTTTGGTATTGTATCACAGTTTTCGCAAAAAAAATAAATAAAAATAAAGCACTGAAAATAAATATTATTCAAGATGTCTTGAGTACCCAATCAGCTTATTTCTGAAGGAACTTGTGACACTGAAGACTGGAGTAATGGCTGCTGAAAATTCAGCTTGACCATCATAGGAATAAATTAGATTTTAAAATCTATTAACATAGAAAACTGTTATTTTTAATTGATCGAGTAAATGCAGCCATGGTGAGAATAAGAGACTTCTTTCAAAAACATTAAAAAAACCACATCCAGTATTGAAATAAACCTCATCTGTCTTTCACAGGGGCGGCGGAGAAGAGCTCTAAGCATGGAGCTGAGGATCGCACGCAGAACATCATCATGGTGTTGAAAGACCGCATGAAGATTCGTGAACGCAACAAGCCTGAGATATTCGAGCTGATTCAGGATGTGTTTGGAGTCATCAAGGCAACACACGTGGCGCAGATGAAGCAGGTCAAGCAAAGCGTCCTGGACGGGACGTCCAAGTGGTCAGCCAAGATCAGCATCACCGGTAATGACCCACTTTGACTAGTACAAGTTTATGTCATATCGGTTATATTAATATTAACTCTGTTGTTTCTCCGATCAGTATTATGTGCCCAGGGCCTGCAGGCAAAGGACAAAACCGGCTCCAGCGATCCTTATGTTACGGTGCAAGTAGGCAAGACCAAGAAACGAACCAAGACCATCTACGGCAACCTCAATCCTGTATGGGATGAGAGCTTCAATTTGTAAGTGGCTTCAAATCTCAATTAATATGTGTCAAACATATTTTGTTGGGGATCAGTGCTCATGGTGATACAAAAACATCTCAACAGTGAGTGTCACAACTCTTCCGATCGGATCAAAGTGCGCGTTTGGGACGAGGATGACGATATTAAGTCCAGAGTAAAGCAGAAGTTCAAACGAGAGTCTGACGATTTCCTCGGTCAAACTATAATCGAGGTTCGAACTCTGAGCGGAGAAATGGACGTCTGGTACAACCTGGGTGAGTAGCCAAGCATTAATTACATCAATGTAATGTTATATTCATGTTGCGCACAGGTCAAACAGCAATGCAATGCTCAAAGATCAAACAATTTCAACTGTGACCCCATTCGCCAATGACCTTTAGAAGCGAGGCCAAGGGTTATAGAACAGTTAGCGTGACATCATTAGGTGGGCGGTCGCATATCATATCTTGTCTTTTTGTGATATATCAAAGTGATTGGCATGACTTGTTTCACTCACTTTCTTGCTAACATACTGTAGCAACCTTGTAAAACTGGCATTTCATAACACTACCTTGTGAAAAAAACACTTAAAAGTTTTATCACACTTGTATAGTAGCACTGCAATAAAAAATGGATTAAGTTACACATTTTACTTGAAATTTTTCTTGCACTTCTAAAATCAATTAAATTTGACTTCAAACTGTACCTTTTTCTCCATATGATTTTCATGTGATTTTGTTTGCCTTGTGGATTTTTTTTTTTTTACGATTTTTGTACAATTTTATTTTTCTTACAATTTTATTTTTCATGCATTTTCTGTATGATTTTTTTTGGGGGCGTTTTTTGGACAGTTTTCATTTTTGCATACAATTTTCGTATAATTTTTTTTTCAGTATAGTTTCTTTTTACGATCTTTATACGGTTTTCTTTTTCCATGCGATTTCCGTTTTTTATGGGTTTCATAAAATGTTGTCTTTTTTACGATTTTCCTTTCCATACGAATTTCTTTTTTACTATTTTTTTAAATGTGATTTTCGTTTTTTTTTTCACAGATGCTTTCTGTTTGATTTTCTTTCAGCTTTATGGTTTTTGTACCACTTTCTTTTATCACACAGTTCTCTGTGCGATTTTCTTTTTTTTATGGTGTACCAACTTCATTTTGCTTCCTTTCAGACAAGCGTACAGACAAGTCTGCTGTATCAGGAGCCATTCGTATGCACATCAGTGTGGAGATCAAAGGAGAGGAAACTGTAGCTCCGTACCACGTCCAGTACACTTGCTTGCACGAGGTCAGTCTGACGCTGTCATGATCATATTTGTCATTCTCATTTTCCTCCTACCATTATTTATTAGCAAGCTTAATTACATAGTCCCTTCTAGAGTATATCAAATCAGTCCTTAGCGAATTGATCCTCTTTCCATCTCTCCATAGAACCTTTTCCACTATCTAACGGACATCCAGAACAACGGGGTGGTGAAGATACCAGATGCCAAGGGTGATGATGCATGGAAGGTTTACTTCGAAGAGACGCCCCAAGAAATCGTCGACGAGTTTGCCATGCGTTACGGAGTGGAGTCCATTTATCAAGCCATGACGTATGATTCTCTCCTAAGTTTTGCCATTGATGTTTTAGCTGCTTGCTTACGTACTTAGGTACTTTTTGTTCCTTCTTGTTTCTAGACACTTCGCCTGTTTGTCATCAAAGTACATGTGTCCTGGAGTGCCTGCGGTCATGAGCACCCTACTGGCCAACATCAACGCTTACTACGCTCACACAACCCAGGCCACCAACAATGTGTCTGCCTCTGACCGTTTCGCTGCCTCCAACTTTGGGGTGAGTGCTTCATCCAACCATACGGAAAAGGAAGATTTCAGCATTGAAGTGTTTAGTGTTACTAATAATTTGGGGTGGTTTCGTGTTTGTTCTTTGTAGAAAGAGCGATTTGTCAAGCTTCTGGACCAGCTTCACAACTCCCTGAGGATTGACCTCTCTATGTACAGGGTATTGTGACTTTTTGGTGTTTCCTTGAGTAGTCACACCTTTTCTTGTTTCTGTATGAAGGATCTTTCTTAACTAAAGGTAAATGGTTAGTGTGGTGTTCGCCTGCAGGTGGGTTCATTGAATCAGACAAATGAGATTGATTTGTTTGATGTGACTACATTTAAAAGCTTTAAGTTGTATTGAAATGTCTGAAATATCGGAGGAAGAAATGAGTATTGATGACAAAGAGAAACCCTTTCTTGTGTGCGTTTAGAATAATTTCCCAGCTAGCAGTCCTGAGAGACTGCAGGACCTCAAGTCTACTGTGGACCTACTAACCAGTATCACATTCTTCAGGATGAAGGTTAGTTGTGAATCCCTGATGCTGTTGATTTGGATAAACTTTGACAATTTTGCCTTTGGGTGGGGGGGGGTCTTTCTTGTGTAATTTTCATGTGATTTTCTTTTTTTAATACAATGTTCAGTGATCATTTTTCAAAAAAAAATATATATATATTTTTTTTTTTTTTTTTTTTGTACAATTGTTTATATATATAATTTTCTTTTTCATACTATGTTTTCTATACAATTTTTGAACGATTATCTTTGTCGTACATTTTTCTCTATTTTTAGTTTCTTTTCTGTGCGAGTTTCTTTTTTACAATTTTGGGAATATTTTCTTGTTTCATACTATTTTCATACAATTTTCTTTGCGATATGGTTTTCTTTTTATTATGTTTCTAGAGTTGTCATTTTAAAGGGGTCATATGATGCGATTTCAAGTTTTCCCAATCACAATGCACTGGGTCAGCTGGCCAATCAGAGCAGACTGCGCTTGTCAGAAGGAGGGACTTTGTAGAAAACGAAGCGTTTGAGAGAGGCGGGGCATAGAGGACCTACAATAATGTACAGTATTTGAAAAATAATGTGTTTTTTGAACATTAAAGCATGTCAACATATTCTGTTACACCAAATACACAAAATAATGATCTTTAAAAAAGCATCATATGACCCCTTTAATACCATTTTCTTTTTTCATGCAATTTTCGTATGCTTTTTTTTTTGCCATATAATTCTTGTGCAATTTTATTTTCCACATGGTGTTGTTCTACAATTTCTATACAGTTTTTGTTTTTCCTATAATTTCTGAATGATTCTTTCTTTTTTTCAGACCACCTCATTTTGCACAGTTTTCAAAGTATCCATCTGAATGGACCATTAACTTTTTTCTCCAGGTCCAAGAGCTCCAGAGTCCTCCTCGTGCCAGCCAGGTAGTGAAGGACTGTGTGAAGGCTTGCCTCAACTCTACCTACGAATACATTTTCAACAACTGCCACGAGCTGTATAGTCGAGAATACCAAACAGACCCGGTAAGTCGACACTTCCTGGCCCAGAGACCCTGATCAGCCCCAAAGCTCTTTGCCCCGGGAGCATCCAAGTCATTTTATCAGAGCAGTTCATCTTGCTGCTTTTGTTTATGCTGTTACAGGCTTCCCTCATAAATATCAAACACTCTTCCTGTTGAATTAAACATCTAACCCTGGGCTACTTACTATATTTTGCTGCGAAGCTTTGCAGGTTTGTTATATATCATGTTCCCCTGGAGTGGTTGGCATATTTTTGTTTGTTTGTTTGCTGGCTGAAATAAGCCATTCCTGCTGTGCGCCTTAGTATAACATGCTTCAAGCTACCATTTCAAAATGAATTCCTTTTGTACAGAGCAAAAAAGGAGAGGTTCCTCCAGACGAACAAGGTCCAAGTATCAAGAATCTAGACTTCTGGTCTAAGCTAATCACCCTCATTGTCTCAATTATTGAAGAGGACAAGAACTCCTACACCCCTTGCCTTAACCAGTGAGTCCGTCACCATTTTATTGCACAAAATGTACATTCATAAACCTTTTGAGGGTCTTAATATTATGTATTCTGGTCCACACAGGTTTCCACAGGAGCTCAATGTTGGAAAGATCAGCGCAGAGGTTATGTGGAACCTGTTTGCCCAAGATATGAAGTACGCAATGGAAGGTGAGTCTAAGCTAAGAAGCTTTTCTTGATCTATCTAGCCTTTGTATTGATTGGTTCTTGGTTTTGTAGACTGTTTTGTAGACTATTTTGTAGACTCCAGAACCTCATTAAAAAGTTTCAGCTGTAGGTCTGTAATGCTCATAACTTGACTGACTGATGAGATGCAATAAAAAAGTTTGCTTCTTAGTTAGATTTTTAGTTAGAAACACAAGCCTGGCAGGATTTCTCACTGATAGCCACTTAAATTTCACACTTGGTGAAAGTCGACATGTGGTGGAGTTCTTCTCATCTGCTGATTCAGTAGGGGTTCTCCGATCTGCGTAGATGTATTATGTGCTGTTATATCTCGAACTGTTTCATGAAGAGCTTTTGTCTTCACCTCGTGGCTTTCAGAGCATGAAAAGAACCGCCTGTGCAAGAGTGCCGATTACATGAACCTGCACTTCAAAGTAAAGTGGCTCTACAATGAATACTGCAAAGACCTGCCTTTCTTCAAGAGCCGCGTACCTGAATATCCCACGTGAGTGACTCCCGACGCCTCCCTTCTCACACGCGTATTATCCGAGTCATGCACACTCAAAATGTCACTGTGACCGTGGTATGATGGGTAATAGAGCTTTAGGTGGTGATGTTACTCTGCAGGTGGTTCGAGCCATTTGTCATCCAGTGGTTGGATGAGAATGAGGAGGTGTCTCGAGACTTTTTGCACGGAGCCCTGGAGCGCGACAAGAAAGATGGGGTGAGATTTATTTCTCTTGCCTTTTGGTTCCTTCTCGAACCGAGGCCATTCGATGCAACAAATATCATAGTTTATAAATCAATAAAAACATATAAAGTTTTATATACATTATAAGCAAAAAATCCCATAGACTTTGCAGCCTTGCAGCCAAATTTGACGGGTTGTATTGCCGACTAAGAATTTTGTAGAAACATCTGGGTCACCACATTTGAAGAGGCTGGCAAACTGTGTAAGAAACATACCTCGCAGTGGGGTGTAAGTTGTACCCCTTGGGCGCAAGAGACCCCAAAGTTGCCCCATAGACATACTATGGTGAAGGAACTGAGCACATCTGTTTTCCACGCCCTAGCAACCATTGTTGAGCACCCTAGCAACCCAAATATGAATGTTGTAGAGGCATGGGGGTTGGTTTATATCATTCATAATGGCAATCAGCCTTTGAAGTATCACCATTGGCAGCTGCCAAGCCACTCCTTAACAACCAAACAGAGTACCCTAGCAACCATTTTGCAAGACCTATATCTCTGCATCAGAGCATCGTATGGACATGGGGCTTGGCTCACTTGATTCATGCTACCACACAGGACTTCAGTATGCTACACCTGCTAGCAGTGAATAGCTACACGGTAATAGCGATTAGTTAAACATGCTAAAAATCCTAACTAATCATTAGTGCTATCAAACAATTAATCGCGATTAATCATGTAATTCTTTACATAATATATAAGTGTGTACTGTGTATGTTTATTATGTATATATAAATACAAACACATGCATGTATATATTTGAGAAAAATGTTATGTTTATATATTAAATATATTTATATATCATTTTAAATATAATAATATAAATGTATATACATGTAAATATTTTCAAAATATATACTGTATGTGTGTCTATATATACATAATAAATATACACAGTACACATACATATATTATGTAAACAAAAACTTTTATTTTGGATGCGATTTAATCGCGATTAATCATTTGACAGCACTACTAATCATTAAAACATGTTAAAAAAATACCCTAGTAACTGCACAGTGCCACCGCAAGCACCACTCACATTTTCTTCAGAAAATGTACATATCTAGTTATTATTATTATAATAAAATATTTAAAAAACCATTGAGTAAGTTAAAAAACATATCTTTACATATCTTATTGAAACTGATAACACTTTAGTTTATTGGTAACACTTGAGCTTTACATACAGTTGGACTATTGCTTTAATACTAGTAAAAGTAATAATACATTCGTAGAATCTCTAAGAAAATTTGAAAGCAAAACTGGAAATTTACTGTAAAGCTATACTTACTATTTAGCTTAGCAGCTGTAATAAGCTGCAGTAACAACAGACCTCACGCCTGCAGCTAGACATGTCAAAATTTGATGAACGAGTGCCCTTTAGAGCACCTCAGCATGTTCCTGAACCAATAAGCACACTCTTTAGTTCATTACTTCCACCGAGCCCCCTTTGGGAACCTGCCACAGTCTCACCTCGACCCAATTATTTCCAGACGAAAGAGCTCACGCCTGACGTCTGGTCGCAAATTGCTTGCGCGGTCTCTTGTGCCTTCTATTCTAGAGCTTTTTCTGACTTGCACATCCAACTCTTTCTTTCCTACAGTATCAGCAAACTTCAGAGCACGCTCTCTTCTCCTGTTCGGTAGTGGACGTCTTCTCGCAGCTTAACCAGAGCTTCGAGATCATTAAAAAGCTGGAGTGTCCAGACCCACAGATCGTCGGACACTACATGAAGAGATTTGCCAAGGTCCTCGTGATCATTCCATTAATATAGTTTGTAAATCTGTTAGTTTTAGCCAAGTGCACAATGTGAGAGTTTATGTCTGACTTTTAAGAATATTGCTTGTCAAATAGTAAAACATTACGTCAGTGAGTAAAAGTCAAGTGCTTAGCTTAGATTTTGGTCGCAAGCTTTGGGTGCAGATTTCTGTTAGCATGATCTGTATGGATCATATGAAGAAATGTTTTACAAAAGCAACATCAATATTGACCTTCACGGTCAATCTGTGGAATAGTTTGCGTTTTCATTGGACTTGTTTTAACATGCTCTCTTTACCCCACAGACCATTAGCAATGTTCTGCTGTCCTATGCGGATATTATCTCAAGAGACTTCCCCAACCACTGCACAAAGGAGAAAGTGGTAATAGTCTAAAAATCCCTGTGGAATAAGGTTTATATTTTTGAAATAGTTGCTTATATCCGGAATTGATCTCATTTGGTTTGTGTTCTCTTTTTCTTTGATTTTAGAATGCAAAGGATGGTGCTGTCAAGGTATGTTGATCTGACATGGGTAGAATATGCCATGCAGCTTTTTGGTGGGTTGAGTTAGTCTTGTGTTGAACTTCATGCATTTTAACAAAGTGTTTTTGCTCCCCACAGCCATGCATCCTCATCAATAATATCCAACAGCTCAGGGTACAGCTTGAAAAGATGTTTGAGGCCATGGGTGGTAAAGATGTAAGTGAACCACAAATATGCCAATATTATGGCTTAGCAAAGCCTAGATTTGCTTCTTGAGCTACAACCTTCTGAGAACCTGGTCAAGTTCTGGTGGTTTTGACCATTGATTATTGTGCCTTTCAGTTGAACGTTGAAGCTAGCGACATCTTGAAAGAACTCCAGGTGAAGCTCAACAATGTTTTGGATGACCTTGCAAGGATCTTTGCCACCAGGTGAGGTACCAAGGGATCAGGAAGAAGTAGTTATTTTGTTCTATTCTTGGAGTAACATCTGTTCTCCACCCACTAGTTTCCAACCAAACATTGAAGAAAATGTCAAGCAGATGGGTGACATACTTAGCCAGGTGAAGGGGACAGGAAACGTGCCAGCAAGTGCTTGCAGCAGCGTGGCACAGGATGCCGACAACGTCCTCCAGCCCATCATGGACTTCCTTGACAGCAAGTAAGATGCTAATCACTAGATTTAGACACTTTCTTGGAAATTTCACACCTTCGCTTCGCTCTTAACTTTTTCCTTGTCAGTCTCACGCTGTTTGCCAAGATCTGTGAGAAGACAGTGTTGAAGCGAGTGCTGAAGGAGCTTTGGAAGCTGGTGATGAACACAATGGAGAAGACGATTGTTCTGCCGCCTTTGACTGACCAAACGGTAATGAACTGTTTATAATGTAATTAAGAGCAGACTTTTGAGACATACCTCATGTAGAAATCATTTTATATAAATGCCAAAATTGTTTACAGCATTGTGTTTTCTGGTATGGATCATGAAGACTCTGAACAACTGGAAATGTATCTCCTCATGCCCAACAAAACATGTCCCTTTCCAAAAATCAAATCACCTTGGACAAAAAAATATTTCCACTCTAAAAACATTGGGAGTGCACCATATCATTCAAGCACCTCTCGAGACTGCTCTCTGGTCCTGTAGTCACACAGTTGCACATTTCATGTATGGTAATCTTGACTAAAACGTTTTATTAAGTGTATTTCTATATATTTGAATGCTAGTTCATTTTTGAAAGCATTTCTACAGGAACAGAGACAACTTACTGCTTTTAATTTGTCTTGATATAACTGTGTATTTTTGTTTGTATTTGTTTATTTTGACAAAAGAGACCCATATCAGTTATTTCAAAGACTGAACATTTGAACGGGAGACATCTCCCTATTGGCCTAGTTAACCAGTTGCCAATTACTGTTATGCTTACTGCAAAAAGCCAAAAATTGAAGTAGTAATTCACTCAAAATGTAAATCCTCTCATGTAAATCACCCTCGTTCCAAACCAGTATGACTTTCTTATGCCTGTGGATTCACTTTTGTCCAGTCCTTGTCCTGCAGGGTCAACGTCCTGCAGAGTTTAGCTCAATTTGTCCCAGAATACATTTCTGCAAGTCCTGAAAACCTTGATTAGCTGGCGCAGGTGTGGGGTTTGGAGCTAAACTCTGCAGGACAGTGGCCTTCCAGGAGCAGCCCTGGTCTATGGAAGTTCATGTTCATGCTGCTCTTTTTCCTACAATGAAGGTGCTATCATGCTCCAAAAAGAACATTATAAAAGTGGCCTATATGACCTATGTACTTTATTCCAAGTATTTTGAAGTTTTGAAGCCTACACTGCCTTTGTGTAAGGAATTAAACAAAATTTAAGTTGTTATTCATTGGACACACCGACTTTGAATATGCGGCAATGCAAATGAGGTTTGATAGCTACTGCAAATTTTCATTCTCGTCTGTTCCTCAATTTGCTTCAGAAGTCTTTAATTACAGTGCATAAGTTGTATGGAATACATTTGTGTTACTTTATGTTTATGTCCATTTTGAAGCTTGACATCCCCTGGTCCCCAACCACTTTCACTGTATGGAAAAGAGCAGCTTGAACATTCTTAAAAATTTCTCTTTTTGTGTTTTATGGATGAAAGAACATCATGCAGGTTTGGAATGCAGCGAGGTAGAGATTTTTCATTTTTGGCTGAATTATTCCTTCACACTGGGCCTGTTTTAGTCCCTCAGGCAAGCACAGACCTTGGGACTTACTGTAATATCGTATCAGGCCTGAAGCCGGTCCTGTAGACTGAATGTTAATGCTTCTTTTGATTTGATGTGGGGCTCTTTGTAGCTTCACTGACCCTTCTCTCTGGTTATTACATTCTCGCTCTCCCCCCGCTCCACCTCCACAGATGATAGTAAGTACCAGAGCACTTTTGTCTGTGCGTCTGTGTGTCCCGCAGTCCGTCCATGCCGGGTGACCCCCTTCCCACCACCTCCTTCTGCTCTGTGTGGCTGCCAAGTCCCTTCCTCTTGTCCAGTGCATCCTCATTCGTCTGTCACGTCTTTCTCTCCTTCTCTCGCTGTCTCTTTCTTCTCTTCTTCGTCCATTTCCTCTCCTTTCCCTGGCCACCTCAGTGCTCTGTATACCCGAGGTGGCTGCAGCATGGTGCATCTCCTAATTGACTTGGACAAGGCCCTTTTCCGCCCCAACAAAACTTCCAATCTGATGTCCGCCCCACGTCTGACTGCCAGCCCCTTCCTGTACTCATTCTCCTGGAAACGACGCTCTTTCGCTACCAGTCTAGTGTCCGTGGTGGGTCTAATATCTGAGTGGCGTGAACTGGTTTCAGGTGGTCCACCCTCCCCTTCTCTGTCACCTGTTTGAAACCTCTCCTCTGTGGGTTGTTGCTTGCGTCTGATCTTCACCTCAACTCCTGAGCCTCTCTTTTTTTAGTCTCTGCAGACATCTAATAATCTGTCAATCTGTTTGGTTTTTGCGTGTTGTTGTACCAAAATTGGCCTGATGGAACCCGAGGTCTCATACTGATGTGTTTTCTGGGATATTATTTTTAGATTTCCCCCCTATTCTCAGGCTTGAGAAATTTTATTTTTACAATATAGTCTATTCATTTGTTGTTTGTAAAAAATTGTATTGCCATTTTACGGTGCAAATATTGTTTGTTTTTTGCTCTGCCTTTTTATGTGATGTTACAATCCATTAGCTTCCATTTGAAGACTATTTAATCTCTTTTTTTTCTAGAATTGCCTTGAAAGATTTCATAGTTTTCGTATTTGCCTAGTTTAGTTGCTCCCTTAGATTACAAAGAATACAAAAATCTGAATTAAATATTAATTACGATAATGAATTTTAACCACTTTAAAGGGATAGTTCATCCAAAAATCAAAAGTCTGTTGTCATTTACTCATGTCTCACATCCATATAGAAATTATTTTCATCTGCCGTAGCTCTAAAATGTCATTCACATTAACGTATATTCAAATATGGCACATCAAAACTGCTTTGCATCGGTTTTAACATCAATTAAGTGATGGGATTTCAATCTTTTTTTAATCACGGGCCAACATATTACCATCCTTTAACTAGGGAATATAAAGAACCAGTCTAAACTGTGAAAAGTTAATATTGTAAAATATTTTGTTTCTATTATATTGCTTAATATTTTTTTTCTACGCACTATTGTATTATACATTTAGGGTCAGGTACTGTATCGTTAATAAATAAATAGTAAATAAATGTCAATATTTTATTTAAATCAGTTTCTTTATGTAGTATCTGTATTTATTTTTTAAAAAAATTCTCTAAAGCTTTCCACCGACCAGTTTTCATAGACATTTTGAGAACTGAATTAAGTGAAACATCTTTTAGCAAATAATGACTTTTTATGTCCAAGTTGTGCAGACTACTTATGGCACTTTTTATTATTATTATAATTTTTTTAATATAATTTTTGCAGCTCCAGAGCCCATTCACTTTCATTACATAGAAAAGAGCAGCGTGAACATTCTGTAAAACATCTCCTTATGTGTTCCACACAAGGAAAAACGATTAATCAAGTACAAATCAAAATGAGGGTGTGTAAATAATGGCTGAGTTTTCATTTTTGGGTGAGCTGTCTATTTAACAACAAACTGAAAACATATTTTGAATAATATTTTTTCTTTTTCATAATTTGCCTCTAACGCGAAATGATGTGATTGGCCTGTTAGTCTGTCGGTTACTGAATAATGGACAGCCTATTAAAGGGCGCCAAGACCAATTCTCAAGTTAATTACACTATCCTCTCTTCACAGGGCAGGGTGAAGCTTGCTTGTCACAGTGATGTAAGGACTGAATCCCCATTTAGCTCAATGTGTCCTGTCTCTCTCTCTCTCTCTCTCTCTCTCATGTCTTCTTTGTGTGACTTGGGTCCCCCTGTTGAAACAAACTGGTGGAAGCAGTGTTTTTTACCCCTTGTTTTCAATGCAGTTGTGAGTTTCCCTATAGCCTCAGACCTATGTGCCCGTTCAAATCCTCACATAGTTCATTACAGGTGCTCGGACATGCCAGGTTAAATAATGCATGCATGACAGTCGCTTTAGACTTCGATGTCCATGCGGGTCTAAACGACTATTTCTTTTTGCGATGTCAGAAATACAGTACTATTTCTGTATACTAACGATTAAATTTTCCAAGAAGGACTACATTGTACACATTTGTATAATGGTATAATAAGGTGCACAAGCCTCATTCACTTAGTGATATATCCAAAAATTTGAGTATCGGCCAGTCGTAGATACTAGATATATCACCAGAGTGGTGTTGTTCGGGCTGTGGACCTACTGGTTTTGTAAACCTTTCAACTCTTGTCTCTGTCTTCTGTATGTAGCTAGTTTACCGTCTCATGTTGCACAAACAGTTGTGTGTCGATGCGTGGCTGTGTGCAAACGTGTTTGGGGGTGGCGGGGCACGCTGGGATTGTGCGAGTGTGTGTCTGACGTTTGAGACCGTCTGTTTCTGACCTCTGTGATGTGGCATTTCTGTCTACAACCCTGCTGAACTCTGTGACCTGACTAATGTCTCTTTGTTTTTCTCACTTCCTCCATTTTTTTTTCCTCTTCTTCCTGCAGGGCACTCAACTTATATTCAATGCAGCCAAGGAACTTGGTCAGCTCTCCAAGTTGAAGGTATGAAGGTTTTTTAATTTCTCTTCATTTTTAAAGTAAGTGTGGCATAAGATAACCCAGGATTACATTAACTCAGGGTTAAATGAACCTGAATTAACAATTTTCAATTGTAAAAAGATCATTGTTGTATTTTGTTCTTATAAAATGTTGTCCTTTTTTTAGGAGCACATGGTTCGTGAAGAGGCCAAGGCACTGTCCCCTAAACAGTGCGCAGTGATTGAGTTAGCACTGGATACTATAAAGGTGTGTAAAGAGCTGAATGTCAGTGTAAAGACTGTGTCTTAAACTGGTTTGTGACAACACAGTGTTGTGCAGTTTTGTGTTTCAAATAGTGGGTTGTTAAATATAGTGTAAATGTGGCTTTTTTCTAATAGTTTCCTTCTTCTACACTAGAATATGAATTCCTTTCTGTTTTCATTTTTTTCATTCTGTTACATAACTATATGCGTTTAATTTGCACTACGTACAGCACTATCCTTCCTTTAATATTCAATTTACACTCCAGTCAAACTTTTGCCCTTTATCGCATTCGGTGGATTGTCTTTGCACCTTGGGATGTAGAGGAGAATATAATATAGACTTTTTTTGATGTAAAAAAAATGTCCTTCTATCCCAGTTTAATAAGCAGAGACAACTATAAAAAGCCATTCGTAGGTTGTTTCCAGGGATTCGACATGAAATGAATCAACCGTAGCTTTTCTAGTGCTATCACAGCATCGCTCTTGTTTGTTTGAGCATCCCGACCAGCCAGACACAGCAAAATTGTCTCAAGCAATATATCCTGTTTTGTGGTTTCTTAGCAATACTTCCATGCTGGAGGTGTGGGGCTGAAGAAGACGTTCCTGGAGAAAAGTCCAGACCTGCAGTCTCTGCACTACGCCCTGTCCCTCTACACTCAGGCCACTGACAAACTCATCAAGACCTTCGTTCAGTCCCAGAATACACAAGGCAAGGCTCTTCCAGACATCTTGCCGTCTTTAAATATCAATGACTTAATCCAAATACTTATTCTCAACCTTGGCAGAACATCAGTCTTTAATAAAATCAGGCAGTCTGCAAACGACTGCCAAATTTATTGTTTGCGGTTAAAGGGTTAGTTCACCCAAAAATGAAAATTCTGTCATTAGTTACTCACCCTCATGTCGTTCCAAACCCGTAAGACCTTCGTTCATCTTCTGAACACAAATTAAGATATTTTAGATGAAATCCGAGAGCTTCCTGACCCTGCATAGACAGCAACACAACTGACACGTTCAAGACCCAGAAAGGTAGTAAGGAAATCATTAAAATAGTCCATGTGGCATCAGTGGTTCAACCGTAATTTTATGAAGCTACGAGAATACTTTTTGTGCGCAAAGAAAACAAAAATAATGACTTTATTCAACAATTAGTATATATGTGATGGGTCCAAAATGTCCACTTCTAATGTCGCATTTTTCTAATTGAATACATGTTTTTCATTGAAGGTTATGTTATCAGCATAAGAATTTATATAACTAAATATGTAATGTATAAATTGTTATTTCAAAATAGTTTTCTTTACTTTCAAAATAAATAGCTTTTCCATATTTATTTATTTAGGTTAATCTGGTCTCCATCTTTCTTTCTCTCCCTCACACACTTTGGGAATCCTGACACACTTTAGATGGAGATGCCCCTGGCAGAGCCATTTTAATAGATAATCCTTTAAAATGTAATTAGGGTAAATGTCACTGCTTCATTTAAGTATTTAAACACATATGAAAGCAAGTGTGTGTGTTCTTTCTTTCTTTTTTGTCTTTTTTTTTTCTTTCCATCTGTCAAATCCCCTTTCACTATGTGCTCTCAATTTCTCTCTGTATTTTTCTGCGTCCTCTCCTTCTCTTTCACCAGTTCATGGAGGGAAGGGGGTAAGGTTCACCCATAGTGAAGACGTGTACCCAGAGAAGGGTACGTTCACGTGGGGCCCGGTGCTCCTGACGACAAAGAACCAATCAGTGATCCACCCAAATCAGATCATGCACCTCCCATTCCAACGGGCCAATCGCATGCCCCATGACCACCCATATGTTCCCACAGAAAGGGCCTTGCATGTATGAGTACCTGGGAAGAACATGCTGTATGTTCATAATAATACAGCAGCAAGAAAGCCCAGGATGAAGTGTGTTTTGAATGGCAGTGAATGAGGAATGCACACACTTCTGCAGTGTGAGAGGCGCAGGTGTGCACTGCGGATGACGAGCCGCGAGTGAGAGACAGTGACGAAACATTACTTTCCGAGCGCTGAACCACATTGTCGAATGTAGATGTGACATTAATTGCGACTGACTCAGCTTGTCCGCAGGCAGGGTCTGTTCTGCTGCTCGGCGCGATCTTCCCTCACAACCACGCAACGTGGTTTCCCTCCCTTAGGCTCAGTCTAACAAGACAACCCTCCCTCAGCCAATCAGAGTTCGTTCCTGGGGTCAGGTGATGAGCTTTCTGTCAGTGTACATCAGTTCGGAAAGGCCCTAAATTGGGATTTAAGGGCCCCGTAAAAAATCACTTGAATATATGTGAATATAACTTGAGGTTTGAGATGCTCGAGTCAAATTTACTTTATTTGATTATTAGGTTAAAGATGTATTATTTTCAGAGACATAAGGATTTGATGAATGGAAGAAAGTCTGTGTCATATTTTCATGAAAATACTGATATGTTATGATCAAAAAATCTTAAAATGAATAATCTAAATATATAAATAATATTAGAAATATATATATTATTTTACACACTTTATTACTGTTTTGTTGACTTTTGTGGTGAAATATGACCTGGACATTTCTTGACAGGTTTCGTGACATTTACCCAGATGCTCTTTGGTTAGGAGTAATCATAAAGTGCTACGTCATCAGCCGTCAGCATTACCGTTAGTTCAAGCACTTTCAAATCCCTGCTTGCTCAGACGGTTCTGCTCTGAGGAAACTGCATTATCAGCCCGTTTCTCTGACAAGCGCACACATATAACAGATGCCGAAAGGAAGGAATCTATTTTTTGATTATTATTTGATTGCAGCTGACCTAGATTCTGTGGAAAGATCTAGCCATTTAATTCACATTTAGCTATGCGACTTCATTGGAGGCATCATTATGAATAATTTTTAGGTGTTTGAATAATTTAAAATCATAAATGCATAAGATTTGTTCGTGAATATCATCCTAACTTTAGGACAAAGGACTCAGCACTTTCCATGAGTGTGAATGGAGATGTGTGGGAATGGATGTGGTTTTCCGCATGTACCTGCCTGCATTTAAAACCAAGTGAAAGACAATATCAGATGTTCTCCTTGTCTTCGCCTTCCTATGAATGACTGGACCAATAGGACTGCTCTCCCCCTCCCCGTCATGGTTATAAACCCTTCATGAAACACCAGAAATGAAGTGTGACCACACTGCATGTGTGCAGATGGTACACTCATGATAATCTGAGGAAGCACACTTCTCTTTGTATCGTAAACACTTTGTTGCAAAAGAATCCTGTGAGGCATTACTTTATTACTTTATTTTGGTTGTCTGTGTATTGTGAGCTAATTTCATTTATTATTTCAGCTTGTTGACATTTTATGTAGACATGAGTTTGCCAACTTGCTATTTTTGTTAGCTTGCTAGCTGTAAAAAGCTGTTAGCAATGTACACGGACACCGGAATAAAGTGTACCCAATTTTGTGCCTGAACAAGCCTCATAAATTCAGATTTGAGATGTGTTGCAAGGATCACTTGTTCAGTCATTTTCAGAGCTTATTCGCATCCTGCGCAGTGCTATACGATTTTTAAAAGTTCATTAATGTATCACCCCAATTAAGTAAGGTCAAATTTGTTCAGCTCACTGCTTTTTGAATTGTGTATATTACCCCTTATGGAAATTAGTTAGCTCATTTAAAATTCTGTGCAAATGAAATTCACATTTGAACTCAATCAATACAATAATATGCTCTGAATTTGTATTTAAGAAGTGTTCCAACATGGAAGACCAACCTGAAAATCTATTCATATTATTAATGATCTCTCAAACCAGGTTCAACACCATTACTGTTTAAACGTCTTTGTCATCCAATCAGTTTAAAGCATACATTGCCTCTGTATGACTCTGCGGGAACTGAATTCATAGAGGAAGTGATTGGAAGTTCCTTTGAGCCATACCGATGCAAAGTATCCTGCCAGATCGGATATGGAGTCTTGACTTGTCTCGTCTTGTCTGCAGGTACTGGTGTTGATGATGCAGTTGGAGAGGTGTCTATCCATGTGGAGATCTTCACTCATCCAAATACTGGAGAGCACAAAGTCACAGTGAAGGGTACGCATTGTTTCTTGATGTGCAACTGAAGCCTGTTGTTTGCATTCATCAGGTCGGGTAAAACTCACTGGTGGAATTCTTTTGAAGAAGCCTCAATGTCTTTCCTTTAAAATGGGGTTCCTGGAGGAACTACTGATGACTTTAAAACCCTGAAGTTCTTCCAAGAATCTCCAGGTTCCATTTTGTAAGTTCTTTTGAGAACCTTTTCCAAGGTGTCTCAACTCTTTGCTGCAGAGTTTAGTTCCAACCTAACATCAGACTCAGCTTCCTGAAACATTCTAGTAATCCTGAAGACCTTGATTAATTTGTTCAGGTGTGTTTGATTAGGATTGGAGCTAAACTCTGCAGGAAAGTGGACTTGAAGGGCCAGAGTTGAGAACCCCTGGTTTAGAGGTTCTCCTTGTGTGCCAATCTTGGTAGCTTAATTTTTGCAGGGGGAATATCAAGGGGGCCTGTGAAAATGAAAAGGTATATGAGGGTTCCTCAGAGTGGAACACTGGCAGAACTCTCTAGAAAACCAATGACAATTTTTAGTGTTCTTATGGGTTCCATTTTGTAAGTTCTTTCAAGAACTTCCCTATTTAAAAGGGTGCCTAGAGGTTCCCCAAGGATTCTTCAAGTGTGCTGATCTAAGGAACCCCAAATGGTTTGCAGTGTAGTTCAGAAGAAATGTAAAAATATTGTACTTTTGGGGTACAACAGCTTGTCACTGGGGCTAAAAAGTGGCCCTGGACTTTCTGGCACAGAGCAGCCCACCACACCCGGTCCACAACACACCACACCATAAACCCACCAGCTCATTATGCACAGAGCAATTTTTAACACCACTTACTAACATAAAAAATATAACACAATACAGAAATAAAAATGCTATATATATATAGAGAGAGAGAGAGAGAGAGAGAAAATATATATATATATATATATATATATATATAAAGAACC
>NW_015555896.1:21107-23615 GCF_001515605.1 Sinocyclocheilus anshuiensis | reverse complement strand
ATATAACACAATACAGAAATAATAATGCTATATATATATAGAGAGAGAGAGAGAGAGAGAGAAAATATATATATATATATATATATATATATATAAAGAACCATTAGTAATAATTGATCACAGATAATAAATGATAATAATTAAGCAGCAAAACGGCATATTAGAAGGATTTCTGAAGGAACATGTGACACTGAAGACTGGAGTAATGATGCTGAAAATTCAGCTTTGATCACAAAAATAAATTAGCCTACATTTTAAAATATCTTTAATAGAAAACCACTATTTTAAGTGTAATATTTCATATTATTATTTTTACTGTTTTTTTTAATCAAAGAAATTCAGCCTTCTTTCAATAAATGAATGAATAAATAAATAAAAAGTCTTACTTATTTCAAATATTTGACTGCCAGTGTTTATATAAAATAATGCATGTGATCTAAATAGCAAATAATATTTTTATTAGGCTATAATAAGCCTATATATCACTTTCCTAATCATGGCACTTGAAAACGAAAGTCTTCAGATTTGATATGAATGATATTTTAAGTTTTGTTTTTTGTTTTTTGTACATTTTCTTAGACACGTGAAATTACAGAAGAAAGCCTGGATAGAGATTTACAAACATTCACTCTTATCTTATATTGTGACGAATAACGTAAATGGCATTAAGAAATTCAAAAAGGCCAGTAGTTTACATCCCTGAAAAGTAATGTCTGTCGTTTAACATTTTTTTTATCGTAAACAGTTGACAAATATTGCTGAATTGTCTCGTCATGTTTAGCTGCTTATCTTACCTCAGCTCGCATTCAAGAGGTGCGCAGCTCAGCGTCTGTGAACAGTAAATCCCGCCTTCTTCGATCTGATTGGCTATTTCAAACACTTTGACATTGACGAGCGCGTCTGAGCCGCTGCACTGAGCCGGAGCGCGCTAAATTAATTATGTTTGACATTTGTCTGGGCCGATGGAGGGATATAGGCTATGTACATTTACTATAATTCATTTATATATATTTACGTGATGGGCCAGCCCACATTGTACAGCGGCCACCTGGGAAAATTCCCGGTGCTCCAGATGGCCAGTCCGCCACTGCTGGGGCAGTACCCTTAAACCAGGGGTCTCCAACCCTGCTCCTGGAGAGCTGCCACCCTGCAGATTTCAGCTCCAACCCTAATTAAACATACCTGAACCAGCTAATTAAGGTGTTCAGGGTTAATTAATAATTGAAGCAAGGTTGGAACTGAAGTCTGCAGGATAGTAGCTCTCCAGGAGAAGGGTTGGAGATCTTATCTCCCTCTAAAAAGTGCATTTTAGAGTCATAATATGTACTCTTAAGACTCTGGTATGAACCTTTTAGGATTAGATAAGGTACAAAGATGACCCATTGAGAGCACTGTCCCAGTTGACAAGCTGTTATACCTCTAAATGTACCGTGTTTGTCCATTTTCTTCAGAGAATGGAGGGTTTTTATAGAGTGGTGGTCTAAGGAACCCCAAATGGACGCTCAAGTTGCTTCATTTCTGCAGCGTAATGGAATGCAGGAGAAGAAAACTGAACAACTCAATATATTTTCTCTTAGTGGTGGCTGCGAATGACCTACGGTGGCAGACTTCTGGAATTTTCCGGCCCTTCGTGGAGGTCTACATCATTGGCCCCCATCTCAGTGATAAGAAAAGAAAGTATGCCACCAAGTCCAAGAACAACAGCTGGGCTCCCAAATACAATGAGACCTTTACATTGTGAGTGACATGCACTTGCATTTGAGTTTCTGCATACCACATTTTACGCAACAGTTCCTGAATAAAACATAATCCTACTTCTTTTTCAAAGCACTTTGAGTAACGAAGTGGGTCCGGAGTGCTACGAGCTGCAGGTGTGCGTGAAAGACTACTGCTTTGCGCGAGAGGACCGCACAGTTGGCATGGCGGTACTGCAGCTGAAGGACGTAGCACCGCGGGGTAGCGTAGCATGCTGGCTACCGCTAGGTAAACGCATTCACATGGACGAAACCGGCCTGACCGTACTACGAATCCTGTCGCAGCGCAACAACGACGACGTCGCAAAAGAATTCGTCAAGCTTAAATCCGACCAGCGCTCTGCTGAGGAGGGGCGGAGCTAAGACCAGGAAGAAGCTAGCGAGGCACAGTAACTTTGGCGTAAACACTGCCCCCTGATGTTCAGATGTTGCACTAGCACATAGAAAAAAATACACAAGACATATTTATCTTGGTTCTTCACTTTAATGACCAACCGTTTACGTGACAAAGCAGTTATATATTTGTATTCAGTGCACTGCCAGGAAGGGCTTGTTTAACAAGCACAATTTGGCACATGAAACAGACACAGGACATTGTATCTCTTAAATACTTGTTTAAATGTTTGTGATGAAATATGCTTTATAAAAATCAAAGACAAGACAAAAACCTGCCAAAAGGTACAACACATATTTATCTATTTATTCTTCAAAACATTAAATATCACTATCAATGCACAGGTCCCAAGATATAAAT